>NC_092807.1:90427232-90727232 GCF_040954645.1 Diabrotica undecimpunctata | reverse complement strand
CGTACTTCAGAGAATAAATTAATAGTATTTGACTGTATTGATTTATCTTTATGTATAATATATCGTGTTTTTAGTGTTTACCAAGGGATATATAAATCATAGTTTATTAAAAATGTATTGCACTTTTTTAGATTATAATTAAATTTTCTGAATATCTAGTCATATTTTTATAGTAGTTTTAATATTATTGAGTCCGGCCATGATCCCACCGCCATATTGGTATCATCGTTAGCCACGCCTACCTACGCCGTTTTTAATACACACGTTAATATGCTCATAGCTTCTCCATAGATTCTAACTCGATGTTTAGTATGCTCATAGCTTCTCCATAAATACTAACTCGATGTACGCAACTGATGCGGGTATACTTCAAATTTTTTGACAGTTCAGCGTGTGGGAAAATTGTTTTAATTGGTTGCCGCTTTTTTAGAGTAAGAATTTTGTTTGTTTTGATTTCTGACACAATTTGATCGTATTATATTATATATTAATAAATTGTATTTATAAATACATATTAAATTTAGATTAATAGCATTAAAAACTAATTATTGTTGTGTATTGTGATTGTGATATGCCAAAACAACTAAATAGTCTGTAGAAAGCTTTCATATAAGATAGATTATTTTGAACAAGAAATAATGGCGGGATGTTTTTATTATTATTGCTCTAAAAGTGTCAAGTTTAAAATTTAGAATATATACTTTTGTATTAAAATGTTTTCTTATGTATTTTAGTGTGTTGCAGTAATCTTAAAACTAAATGTATTAAATAGTTGACACTTTAACAATTCCTCACTTACTTACTATTCTGATGTTTTGGCAACGCTGTGGGGTTCTGATGTCGTAAATCTTAAAAGACGTGCAAGCATTATTATATGAAAAATGCTATATATTAAACTCTACTTAATATTACTAGGTATCTTGTCTTATCGCATGCTTGTAAACCCTAAACAATAAAAACAATCCACATTTGAAATATAACTTTTTTCCTCAACCGAAAACTGTCATTTTTCTCTAAAAAATACTTCCGGATCTTCCGAACTAACAGACCTTCATTACCTTGAGGTATTTAGTATTTAATTCATTGACCATATGGTTTCCATAGTAACAGCTTCATAACGTGTTCGTCCTAGAATGCGTATTTTATTCTTTGTTTGTCCTTAAATGTTTAATAATTAAATAAATAATTTTTCTAATTGACGCATAAGATATACACTTGATTGTGTCTGAGTGGTGTATCTCGACACATTGTTTCACAATTTTTTTGCCGCAACCTCACGCAAGTAAGTCTTTTATCTTATTTTGTAAATTATACAATTTCCCTATTTTATAATACTATATTAAAGAAATCTAAATATAATGAAATCGTTGGTAAGAGTACACTTTGGCTTTTAATCTTCAGATGCTAATCCAATGAACCACCGTTTCGATATTTATATGATGTAGATCATCCTTTTAGTATATCATTATCATCATCAATATCATTCTCAGCATATTCTAACAATTATGGTGCAGCCTTCCTTATATAGTTATTCTTTATTTCTGCCTGCGATTGTCTAAAATTTGCTTTTGTGTGACATGTTGTAACGGCTTGCTTCATTATGTCATAGTCCCATCTTAAATTTGGTCGTCTTCTTGCCCTTTTGATCTCTCTTATATAGCACAGTGTAATTCTATTGAACCACCTATTGTAAGTTATTCAAGTATGTTCTATGTATTAATTGTTTTTCATAATAATTTTAGTGCACTTCTGATGAAGCTAATGAAAATTAGAGAAATATCGAATATATATAATATAAATTTAGTATTTTTGGATTCAATAAAATATATATTACATGTGGAACTAGATTTTAATTTCCATTGCAATTAACGTTTCGGCAGGAAACCCTTGACTTTGTCAAGATTCTAAAATATACATGTATAACACAAACAGTTATTGTAAAATATGTATATATATGACTTACCAAAACGTTAAACGGGACACAGACATTAATGAACTGACAAATAAAAGTTGATATCTGATATCTCATGGTTTATTGTCATTAGTATATAGCTATTTTTATATGAGCGTATGATTGGTGTTTTAGAAAAAGGTAAAATTGAGATATGTTATAACTTTAAGAGCTTTTTATGGTGTTATATTTATTATTATTAAAATCAGATTAAAATATATTCTATTTAGGTTTTGTGTATTTTTTTTGTCATTTATTGCGTTAATATTTCTTTTTATTTCTATTGATTCGTATATCTCCCTCTTCTTTTTGTTTTGTTCTGTTTTTAAAACTTTGATGTTTTCAAAATCAAATTTATGCTTCTTCTCACTTTCATGTTTTGTGAGCGCAGTGACTCTTCACTGCTTCAATCCAGAATTCGCTCTCACAAATATGACAAGAACAACGTTACCGCGCTCACAAAACATGAAAGTGAGAAGAAGCATAAAGTTGATTTTGAAAACATCAAAGTTTTAAAAACAGGACAAAATAAAAAGAAGAGGGAGATATACGAATTAATAGAAATAAAAGGAAATATCAACGCAATAAATGACAAAAAAGATACACAAAACCTAAATAAAATATATTTCAATCTGATTTAAATAATAATAACTATAACACCATAAAAAGCTCTTAAAGTCATACCATATCTCCATTTCACCTTTTTCAAAAACATCAATAATACGCTCATATAAAAATAATTATATACTAATGACAGTCAATCATGAGATATCAGATATCAACCTTTATTTGTCAGTTCATTAATGCTTGTGTTCCGTTTTACGTTTTGGTAAGTATATATACATATTTTACAATAATTGTTTGTCTTATACATGTACATTTTAGAATCTTGACAAAGGACTAATATATATATATATATATATATATATATATATATATATATATATATATATATATATATATATATGAAAACTTCCACTTTTGCTATCGCTATGATGAATTGAAAGGCCATTATATATGGCGCAACAGTACAATTCGTCAAAAATTAACCCTGATAATAATAATAATTTAACATAAACCCTGCTTTATCAGAGATCCACGTGGTAGCTGGTGCCACGTATTTTGATGACCATGAACGAAACACGATTTGACAAACTCGATTTATATTCTTTTGAGGTATTTGAAAATTGCAAAGTTTACACTACAGCAAAAGCTTTGCTATCGCTTTAATGAATTAAACGGCTATAGATATGGCGCAAAACTATAATTCCTCAAACATTCCGTGTATGAATCAGTATCACTAGGATTTTATAATGTTATTTAAGCATAAACCTTTCTTCATCAGAGATTAGGAAAATATACAAATTCATACATAGACGGTCGGCGAATGTCTGTACTTGTTCTTCACAAGTTCTAGTAGCTACAAGAGGTCCCACCTATTTTTGAATAACTCAAAAGGATAGAAACCGATTCTGTTTAATCGTGTTTCGTTCATCGTCATTAAAACGATTTATAGAATTCATTCGAGAGAGAATTTAACGATGACGACCAATCTGAGAAAAAAAAACGACAAATATTCTTTGAGTCGGTACGTAGAACGCAAAATCATTAACTACAAAAAATAACCCAAAAACTTAAAGAAAACAGTTTATAAAGAAGGGATAGAACTTTTTGTCAGATTTATACTCTCGACCATACTTAGTTTTTGTCGACCTTCACGGCATAATAAATTTTTGGGTCGGTATTTCATCTCCAAGGCACATCGATGGTAGTGGTCGGTTATTGGTGGCAGTGCAGCCACAAATAGAGAGAGCTAGCTGTTGGCAAGCGATGACGGCATTATCGTTACATTGTATACCATTCCTGTATACGTTAGAACTTCCAAGACAATCCCGTTGTTACGTCCCTCCACACATATTCTTAGTTTTTTCTCTATTAATAATTTTTATTATTTTATTTTTATATTTAATTCTTTAATTAACGTGTGTGTATGTCTATAATCGTGAATTAATACGGCCCTGTACACAACTCCCTATGAGACTTGAGTTAAGGGAGGCGAGGCTGCGAGACGACACGCACTTCAGTCAAAGTGACAGTTTTGTATAAATCAACGCGCTAAACACTTCAGTATTTTTTTGTGTAAACCTGACGAGCTTTAAGAAAATTCTGTACCATCTGAGTCAACCCCAGTGCACTGTGGAAGAAGAAGAAGCATTAGATCAACATCACAGGTACCGTAATTGGATTGCATACACACACAGTATCTATATTAATTGATAAATTTACATATAATTTATTTTTGCATAAACATAATACCAGCACCTAAAATAAACATTTATGAGCGAGTGTTTCTCTTATAGAATTTACAGCTCGTTCACCCGTTCATCATATACAACAACTGGACAATGGTACATTCGAGTCACAAAGTGAATCAGTGTTTTGAGCCTACTTCTTAGTAGTTGAGTTCACTATGTATGTTATAACAGGAGCTGCACTAGAAGAAACAACGTATTATGATATAAAATAATTAAATTATTCATCTATTCGTCTTTCAAGTTATTTATTATACCTGCGTACCTTTATTAAAATTGTATGGCTGGCACCAAACCGACTGATTAATTACTTACAATATTCGCAATTACCAAGCGATTTTAACAAAAATGTTGTAATTCTAAAAACCCCTGACAAACTGCCATTAGCTACAGCTGTCGTATTTAAATCTTCAAAATCAGCCGAACATTCTTAAAGGGAGTCGGCTGAGTGTTGAGAAGTTATTTAATATAAGAACTTGGACGCCTCAGAAATTAATTCACAGTTACTAAGTTTTAATTGCAGCATTAAGAGACAAGCTGAAAACTCGGAAAGTTGGAAAAAATTTACAAATAGGACTTTTAAATGTTTTGATTCGTTAGAACGTGCTAGCATTTTGTCAGTTAAAGTTTCGTCTAGTTGTTTTATCAGCAGTTTATTTACTCTGTATAATACAGTGGGCGTGATTAATTCGGCCTATGTTTAATGTGATATGTTGGTGATTTACTGGATATAAGTCCAGAGAAATACCTAGGTTTTTTTTTAGTTTTCGCCCAATCAATGAATACCACATTTTGCCAAATCCCAAAAAAAATCAAGGATCTAAATTTGAGAAAAGGTAGTTAACCCTACTGTTCTGTTCGGGTCTATTTGACCCAAAAAAAAATTTATTTCTTATTTTGCAAATTATTACGCGGCCTAACGTTTTGGTGTTTCGTGACTTTATTACCTAATATGAGGTCTTTTAATTAGATATGAGATAAAAAAAAATCAGCTTTTGATTTTTTGATAAAAATTAAATAGTTACCTATAGTACGTTCGGGTCAATATGACCCACGTATTTAAACCTTTAAAAATTAACTTTGTACGTATGTTTAGTTGGCAGTATTTTATATATTTTCTAACAGTTTGTCAGTCAGGTAAGTCTATAAATAGAAACAAGTTTCTGCAAGCGAGAACTTCTAAAAAATGTGTAGTGTAGCTGGACGATGTCATTTAGAAGGTCATGTCACGTATAAGGAAGTGGGGGTGATAGGCAAGTGGTAGGCTGTTAGCAAACTGATACGCCAAGCGCATTCATTTACATTTCAAATTTCAGTCTACGTTTGCATGTTGATAAAGTCTGCTGATTCTGCTGTTCCATTCTACGTACGACATCCTTTAGAACCTTCTGTAACAGGTTCTTCAAAAGACGGTAATATCCAGTGGTCTCTAAATCCTCCTTATCAACGTGGTCTTTTTCCACAGCCAATGT
The DNA here is from genome assembly GCF_040954645.1 of Diabrotica undecimpunctata. Lineage (NCBI taxonomy): Eukaryota > Metazoa > Arthropoda > Insecta > Coleoptera > Chrysomelidae > Diabrotica > Diabrotica undecimpunctata. The sequence continues at coordinate 90,721,497 of NC_092807.1, read as the reverse complement.
TATAAATAATGCTCAAGGAGTTACAAGGTACGCATGTGCACGAATTTTCGATATCAATAATTCAGTTGACGCACTCTTGTCTGACATAGTTGCAAACCAAATTATAAATATGACCAACATGGAAGGACGGCGTGTTTTTGGAACCAACTGGAAAGACTTAGATAAAACTGGTTTTCAAGCATACATTGGTCTTTTATTGTTAGCTGGAGTTTTTAAGTTCCATGGCGAATCAGCTAAAAGTTTGTGGAATGAAGAAACGGGTGGTAGTGTATTTCGAGCAACAATGTCCCTGAAAGTATTTACAAAAATTTCGCAAATAATACGTTTTGATAACAAGACTACTAGACAGGATAGGGATAGAAATTTGGTAAAAATGAGTAAAAAATCTACCAAAATTTTTTAATCCCCGATGAAAATGTTACCGACGACGAGCAATTAGTTGCCTTTAGAGGCCGCTGTCCCTTCAAGCAGTACATTCCAAGCAAACCAGCGAAGTATGGGATAGAAATTTGTGCTTTATATGACAGTAAAAGTTTGTATGCTCTAAAATTGCAGATCTATACAGGAAAGGAAGCAGGTGCCTAGCCGAAACGGAATCAGTGAATGCGTGTGGTGTGCGACTTGTGTAGTGATTTGAAAGGCCACAATATTACTTGTGATTAACTTTAAATTTAGAACATTTTCTTCTAAAAAGAAAAAATACAATTCTGGAGAATATAAGAAAAATAAGCTAGAGCTTCCAGCACAAATTAATAATAAAGAAGTTCATAGTTCGTCTTTTTACTTCACGCAAGATACCATTGTTGTTAACAGTTAAGGGAGCAGTGGATACTCTAAATCAGCTTGTTGGTACATATGCATGTAACAGGAAGATAAATCGCTGGCCTATGATTGTTTTTTATAGTTTGCTGGACATTTCTGCCTACAACGCGTTCGTTTTATGGACATCAATAAATCCCCAATGAAATACAACAAACTTACAAACACCAACAAATTTTGTAGGTATTTGTTCTTGGGCTTTTCCGGGAGCACCTTTATTTTTGTTAATAAAGTTTAATTTACAGTAGGAAGATAATTTTTGTTTAATTAACTATAATTTTTTCTTAATAAGGTTTTGTTTACCACCATCAGCTTATTTTATTTCGATTAAGGACCTTAAACCATAATTGGGTCATATTGACCCGAACACATTTGCATAGTTGACTCAAACGGTACAGCAAAGTGTTAACAATTAATATTGTAAAATTTTAAATATAAATAGTGAATAAACATTGTAGAATTTGAAGATTGTGTAATTTGAATTTAAATGATTGTAGAAAATATTAAGACGAAAAATATTTGTTACTTTCAAAAACTATATGTGGATATCTTTAAAGATATTTTTCTAGATTAAATAATTTCTAACTTACTATGCAAATTCATTCATATTAAAATTGAGGGTTTTTTTATACGTTTTATTACGTTTGTTAACTGTACCAAATTATTTAATAAAAAATTAGAGCATTAAAAAATGAGTCATTTTTTCTGTGCGCATGCATCTCATATGTAAGCTAAATAAGCAGTTACAAAAAAAGCGATACATCAAAAACTTCTAAAGGTATAAAAAATTTTTTTATAGAAACCTCGAAATACATAGGCGTGCACATCTTCTAACTAAAATGTAATCTTAAAAGAAAAGTTTGCGTTAAATTTATTTGGGTATTTAGTACAAAGAAATAATCCAATCCAATACTGGTATAAAATAAAATGATAGACATAAAAAGAAAAAAAATTCTATTAATTGTGAAACATACAGTTAATATAAAATAATAAAATACAATAAATTATACTTAAAAGCATAAAATACATACACAAGAACTGTAAGTTTTATACATTCCTATTAATAAATAATAATATTCTGAATACTTATAATATTGGAAATAAGAATGAAAATTGTATTAGCAATAAAAAAATAAATAAATAAACAATGAAGTTGACGGTAATTGGTTCAAATGTAAAATAAACTTCTGAGCTACAGTTTAAAGTTAAGCTTCCTCATATTCTGTTTCAGACGAAGTGTTATCCGATCCGGGATTAATTATTATAGGTTTTATACTGCTATCTGTTATAATATATGATCAAGCTCCCACATATTTTTCTCAATATCCATAACGTGATTAATACATTTTTACCAACGTTTAGTCGTTACTTCGGATATTGATTTATGAAAAAGATTAGTAACATCTGACAATTTAAAAGTTGTATTAGGTATTTCGAGCAACGTTACCTCTAACTTCGGCCCATACTAATTCAATCGTATTCAGTTCGCAATGATACGGTGGTAGGCGAAGTATTTCAATTCCTCGTTTTTTGGTTATATCCTCAATGACATATTTTTTATAATTTTGTTTAATAATTTTAGCAAGCTCTAATAATTCTGCTTTTGTCATTGTATCGTCAAAGATTAAATTCTTATAAGTTAACCATATTGCAATTTCATCTTTTTTCCATTAAATAGTTGACAAACATTCAACTAATCTAGAGGGGTAACTTGCATTGTCCATCACAATAACTGAATTTTTAGGTATGAATTCAATCATCTGTTCGAAATATTCTTCAAACACGTCTTCGTTCATCTCGTCGTGATAATCACAGGTCCTTTTTATTCAAACAAAAGTAAACTCTTCTTAAGAAATCCATTTATACTAGCTATATGGGTAACTATTAATAGTCGACCTTTACCTGTTGGTTCCTTGAAACCAGTTGAATATCGTTCCAGAAATGCTTGTCGACATGTTTTTATAGTTTTGTCTTTCCAAACTCTTCCTACAGTATGCCCTTCATTAATCCACCCACCTTTCGTCTAAATAATAAATGTTCTTATTTTCTGTCCTCAGTTTTTTTATTTTTCTAAGGTAGTCTCGTCTTCAACACACAATTTCTTCGGAATCGATAATCATTGACTGTCTGCCAAATTTTTCATACTTAAAGTTTAACTCATGCAAAACTTTTCAAAGTTTGTATCTACTTATTGTGGGTAAATTGGGATGGCTTATAAAACTTTAACTAAAGTTGGTATTTGTTTGTTAAAAAAAAAAAAAAATAAGTGGACCATTCTTCTTCTTCTTCTTCTGGTTCCTATCCGTTTCGGATGTTGGAAATCATATTGGCAATCATGACCTTGCTCGCTGCGGCTCGAAACAGCTCCGTTGAGGTTTTCTTAAACCATGTTCTTAAATTCCGCAGCCATGATATTCTCCTTCTACCGGGTCCTCGCTTACCTTTGACTTTACCTTGCAATATAGACTGCAGCAGGGAGTAACGGTGCTGATTTCTCATAACGTGTCCCAGTAATCGTTGATCGAATACGTTGATCGTAAACACAATCTCTGGTTCCTTCTTCATTTTTTCTAGAACTTCGTTGTTCGTGATCCTTGCTGTCCATGATATTCTCAGCATTCTTCTATAAAGGCACATCTCAAATGCTTCAAGTTTTTTAATAGTGGTGTCTGTAAGCGTCCATGCCTCCGCCCCGTACAACAACACAAAGAAAACATAGCATCTCAAATGTCTCATTTTTGTATCCAGGGATATGTTGTGACTTATGAAGATGGCGCTCATTTTGTTAAAGACCGTTCTTGCCTTTCCTATGCGGCACTTTATTTCCTGTACATTGCTCCACTGTTCGTTTATAATAGTTCCCAGGTAGCAATACTGTTTTACTCGCTCTATCTGCGTCCCATTAATGTATAGATGAGCCCCATTTATATTCTCCTTGCTGACAATCATTTGTTTGGTTTTGTGGGTATTAATGTTTAGTCCGTACTGTTGACTGTACTCGTTTATTCTGTCCATTAGCCTCTGAAGTTCCTCTAAACTATCTGCTATCACCATGGTGTCGTCGGCATATCTAACATTGTTTACTCTTTCACCATTTAGAAGGATGCCTTCGTCTATTCCGTAAAGAGCCTCGTTAAAAATTTTTTCTGAGTACATATTAAATATCAACGGCGATAGAATACATCCCTGTCTAACTCTGCGTAGTATTTTTATGTGATCTATTTTTTCTCCGTTAATTTTCATGTATGCGGTCTGATTCCAGTATAGTTCTGAAATTATTCTGAGGTCTTTGTCATCCAGGTCTGCTTCTTTTAAAATGTTTATCATCTTTTGATGTTGAACTCTGTCAAATCCCTTTTCATAGTCGATCAAGCACGCGTATACGTCGCAGTTAACGTCCCTGCATCTTTGAATCAGTACCTGTACTCCGAAAAGTGCCTCTCTGGTACCCACTGCGTTAATGAAGCCGAACTGTCTGTCTGATATTTGTTCCTCGCACTTCTTATAAATTCTTCCATGGATGACTCTAAGAAACAGTTTCAACATGTGGCTCATTAGGCTGATTGTTCGATATTCTTCGCACTTTTTAGCCCCCTGTTTTTTAGGTATCGCTATGAATTCTGATTCTAGCCATTTATCAGGGATGATTCCTGTATTGTATATTTTATTGAAGACAGCCGTGATCCAATTTATTCCTTCATCCTCCAAGAGTTTTAAAAATTCAGCTTCGATATTATCAGGCCCTACAGCTTTTCTGCTTTTCATCCGTTTTATTGCTTCTTCTACCTCGGATTTAAGTATGTCCGGGCCCGTCATCCTCTCTGAAAATGGATGCCTATAATCCGTTCTTTGATCTTGAAAAAGTGTCTCCAAATATATTCTCCATTTGTCCTTCATATCTTGGGTGTCAATGATTAATTTTCCATTGGTGTCTATGAGTTTCATCGGACCATTCTACGAATTGCATTTTTGAAAAATTCATCCACATTCACTTTCGACAATTTTGGTCTTCCTGTTCACGATTTGGGTGGGGTTATACCAGCTCATTTTTCCTCTTTTAAAATGTTATATACCGTTGATTTTGAGTATCCCATTACTTTAGACGAAATTTCAACTATACTATCAACAGTATTGGAAGGACTGTGTTGCTTAAAATAATTGTAGACATTGAGGATAACAGTCTTTTCGTTAAGTGATAAATCATTCAACTTTTTAATTGGTGTATAGTCACACGTTAATTCCATATTCTATAAACTTACTATTCACTCTTGTAAAAAACAACTGTGTCAGATCTCTTCACTCGCTTCTAATCGACTGAACAAAAATATTCTGATATTAATGAATGACTATTTAACGACAATTAACCATTTTATTAATCGTTGGTTTTCCAAACAAAATCGAAATTTATACTATTTAAAATAGCGTTCACATTTATCGGAAACCATCTTTCGCTAATCGACTTTTTCTATCTAAACTATCAACAGACCATTAACTAAATACCTATTTATTTTAAGAGTTTCTTTATTTCTTGTAATTTAATGGGCCATTATCATAACGACAAAAATAACCATAAATAGGGTAACTAAAATAAACAGATTTATATAAATATAATATCCTTTGAAAATGGTTTAAAAATCTAATAAATCGAAACAAATAATGTAATTCCCTTAAAGTACGTCTATGACCAGCTGAATAATCCCTAGCCAACTGTTCTAACAATAGCAGGTATTTAAATTTTACGATAGTCCATGTGACGTAAAAAAATTTCTAACTAAATAGTCAAACTGAACGTAAAATAAGCTAAAATATTGACGTTGTATGAAAAGCACACGTACTAAAATATGCTTAACAATTTAGTTTTTTTTTTCTGAGGATTTACTCCAGCTTATTTTTCAAATATTTAATATTTTCTTATATTCAAATACTTTCAAGAATTCTTAACGTTTAATAAATTTTAATTAATTTTATAAAAAAAAAACCAAATGAAAACATTGATATTGCGTGAAACGTTAGGTATTCTTGTGTTAAAAAGATCAAAGTAATTTATAGATTAGTTTAAAAGTTCTTCCAAATTTAAAATAATTTTGTTTTGCCATAAGTCCGGAAAAAAATGAACAATAACAGAATGTACTTTTAGAAGAAGATTATACAGAAGTTATTTTTTTTGCAGCGTATTTTTATAAGTTCATGCATAAACATAAATTATTTTGTTTACCGTCACCCATTACATAGTAATTCTCTTCCCCGCGCAAATTCCCAATGTAGTTCTATTCTATTCGTCATCGCCCATTTAAAGTTTTTCGTTTCGCTACGCATTATACATTATTAGCATACTAAGGAAAATGTGTACAGATTATATTTTGAATATTTTATGTAACTAGTAAACTGTTTCATATTTTTATATAAATCGAAGTAAAATGCACAAAAATACTGAAGTAATCCCCGTTATTCAGATACAATCCGTTTAAGTGTACTTGCTATTATTGTATGATATACATAAATCCCTTTAATAACAGAAAGAAATATTCATTATTCGTAGTTTGAATAGAACTAACTAAATGGTGCAGTTAAATCTTCTTGTAATTTCACACTATAACGATAACAATATCATCCCTTTAATTACTTTATAAGGTGGAGAAATACAAATCAGTTTTGATAATTTTAGAAAGTATAGATAAAATTCGAACATCAAAATTATCCACCTAAGCTGGGTAAGCCACGTTATGCGAATGAATGAAAGTGATAAGTGATCCTACAAAAATAACCATGCTGAATAGGCCTGTCGAAAAAAAAAGAAGGGGCGACCTAAACATAGATATCTGGACGATGTGCAAGCCGATCTAAAAAAGATTAAAAAAGAAACTCGACAATGAAGGACAGAAAACTGTTTAGAGGCAGATCAAGGCTCACGAAGGGCTGTAGCGCCAACTAGTGATAGTTAATAGTCGGCATTTTAGAAAAATTAGAAAATAAACGCACGGAGATTAGTTGTTTTTGTAGTTTGTGCTTGAACAATTGTATTTTAACATTCTTTAGAAATGCCGAAAATTAATTGTGTTCCTAATTGGATTAAGCCATACATAAAGCTTGGTATAGACTTTGACAAGTTAGTTTTCCTGTTGTATTTGTTGTAAAATTGTTCACTTTATTTTATTTTTAATTTTTTTTTTGCTTTAAAATCTAAAAATTTAAAAATTCCATTTGTAATAAGATAAAGCTCTTTATTGTTTTTGATCGTGGAAGTCTATATGGAGCTTTTATCTTCCTGTAAAATTTGGCAAAATATAAATTTTTCACACATGTCTAAAAGTCGCTTTGTACGTGAAATGTACAGGGCGGAACAGTCCAAAACTCGTTGCTCTAAACTTTTGAAGCGACATCAAAACAATTAAATGGTCTGATAGCCTATATTATATCGCTATCTAAGCTACCTAACAATTACTTTGACTTATTTCTTTAAAAGCATTGTAAATTTAATTTAAAAAAGTAGATATAAAATGTAAGATAGAGAGATAACAATTATTGGTGAAACGATATACATGGGTCATTTACAGATTCGGGTAAATAAACAATTACAACTTAACAATGAACAATTAATTATCAAAATTTTACAATTTTACTTAAAAACTTTAAAATAAGTAGATAAAACGAATTCTTCAACAATTGCATATCAGAATCAGAATAAAAAATGTGTTACTGCTTTAAATTACAGTACATACTTGCTAAAGTAATACATCTCCTAATAAAAGAAAAATTATTCCCCATGACTATTTTTCATCTGCGGAGTTGGCCAGAATATAAAACAACATTTTTTTGTTATAAATAACAATAAAATTAAGAATAGTTAACACAAATTGTTCCCAAGAGTTTATATAACACAAAATTATCACAGAAAAAACAGCTTAATTATGGATATAAAGCTTAGTGCTTTCAATATTCTTTTAACCTGAAATTAACCTAACTTTGCCCTTAATGCTACTAAAAACTCTCCTCCTGGATCTGGAGTACCTTTAGTATTCTTGGAAAAAATGCCAAACAACGCTAAACGTGGAATATTTAATCGTTTATGGTCTTCACAACTTCGTGGGGCAATTCAATAATTATACCTATTTCCAAATCTAACAATGCATAAACTAAAATTTTCATAAAAGAAAAGACAGTTAAGATTTGATTTCACGTATAGTGCGTCTGTGTATCCGCTTATATGTATTTCACCCTAAAAGGGATCTTTGGAGCGGCTATTCACAAACGCTCTGAACGTGAAAACAATCGTTCCTGTCATAGTAGAAGCAACACCAAAATGGCTTCGATCTGGACGCAATAGCGACCTTTTAGAGTGAAAGCGGATACACAGACGCACTATACGTGAAATCAAATCTTAACTGTCTTTCCTTTTATTTCGATATATTCTTTATGAGTATGGGAAACCAATACATAAGACTTCCTCCTTTTTGGACAATAAGCATTCCTTAAATTTCTTAAAAAAAACGATACTCTTTACTCCGTAATTAAAAATACCTTTATCAAAAAACTTACAAATTTTTTAACTTCTATCACGTATACACAAATGCCTCTAAAATCTAAAACATCCATTGCAGTTGGGCAGCTTTCGTTACTTCAAATATTATACTTGAGTATAAACGACAATCCTGAAGCTCTATACATAATGGCGAGCTATCTGCCGTCCACCAAGATCTTACTCATATTAACTCCAGTAATATACCCAATGCTCGTAATTACCGATTCCCTTAGTTCCATAAACACCATTAACCAGCTTTACACAACACATCCAATTACCCTTATAGTTAACAAAGAACTAGCTACCATACAAAACAGAAACCATACTGTACAATTTATATGCATTCCTTCAAGGCGTGTGTGTTCCTATTGGCCTTCAAGGGACTGAAAAAGCGAATCGCATTAGCCAACAAGCAAGAAACAGTGAAACCGCGAGTGAAGTGAGAAATGTACTGCTAAATGATTTAAAATAACATGCTACAGTGAAGGTCCAAAATTTGTGGCAAAACCAGTGGAAATGTTCCACTCAATGTTAAACCTGTCCTTGTAGAGTGTTTAAGATACCAGTTGCAGAGACAGATCAACCACATCATCGGATGAACACGTGAAATCTTAGGAGAAAATTATAAAATTAAACATTTAGTAAAAGTCCTCAAAGACAGTAATATATTAAACCAAATTTAACAGCTATAAGTAAATTATCCCATATATAGGTATATTATGTCGCTAATAACCTTAGGTACAGGCCTAATGTTTTTGATTAAAAAATTAATTGTTTTCAACTTTTATGAAAAATCTAAACTATAAAAAGTGTAAAAATTATTGTTTTGATTTTATTTAGTTAATATAATAAATATATTTTAAAATTATTTATAGTGTATTTGGATGAATTTTATATTAAATTTTGTCTGCACATTATTGAAAAAATTCATTTTTTTTTACCTACATATTATTGATAAAAGTCGTGCCTATTTGTGCGCATCTACTTTACGTTTGCATATTTGGCTAAGTCTGCTAATAATATAATAGGTTGTGTCCCTAAACATTATTTTTTTTTATTATATGTCGCAGTATGTTTATGTTGTCATCAGTTTATCTTTAACTCTGATTGTTGTTTGTCGGCTTTTAGTTTTTGACTATTCTTGTTCTCAGCCTTACTTCTATTATTCTTTTGTAAATGTTTCTACATTAACAGCTTAAAAACAGTAGCAAATCGTACTCCCTACTCTGATTCATGTACATTAAATTTTCTAACGAATTTCATACATCACGCAAACTACTTTTAACGACTAATTAAATGCACCGCGATAAATGATTCGTTATAATGTAACCTACTTCAAATTTGTTGATTATTGAATGCTGCTCTGCTGGCTCATGCATTTCTACGTATGCTCGTTAAACTCACTTACTAATCGCAAGCAGTTTTACGTAATTACATGTACAGAAATCAAACAGTTGCTGGTTAAATAAGCCCTATTTGGGTTTAAATCACATTGTAGTGAAGTTTGGAATACGTTTGTCGGTGAAATTTGAACAGATCGATGTTTCATGGATTCAACACGTGAAAATTCGTTTTGCAGAAAAAAACTAAAAAGTACTGTGTTTAAATGTTTTATTTTGTTTTATTTTAAAAAGATTTCATTTCACGATAGGGTAGTTCAACATATGAATACACAAATATTTTTTTCCTGTTAACTTTAAGCAAAGTGATGTGTGCGACCAACAATTTTAAAATTCTGCAGGATTTTATTCGGATAAATTGAGTAACAAAAATGTAGAGACTAAATACCAGGAAATAATAATGAACATTCTAAGCCATTTTTGGTCTTTCAGTGGCGTATATTTTTTTTGTAAGAGTGTGAGACAGACTACTTGAAGAATGTATTGAAGAATGTTTGCACATTATACGTACTCCTATTCTCTCCCTAGCCCTAAAAAAATACTATCTTTACTAGCCCTAGGTGAAACACTACTTATTTCAAAATACTATCAGTAAAATATTTGTCAAGGCGATTACATTACAAGACAAAGTGTTTTATTACCCACATTGCAGTATCGCCCCAATATCTGAGTGAAAATAATTTGCCGATAGAAAAAAAATAGGTATACCATAATGAATGATAGACACTGAAGGTTTCCATATTTCAGACAAGAAAGAAAAGGACCCCGTAACTATTCTTATGGAAAACCGGCCTTGATCAAATTAAACGAAAGTTCGGTCAATGATAGTTCTCAGTGCGTAGATTAAAAAAATCAATGAGACCCAGGTCTGAAAAATATTTATTCTTAAGCTATATCCTTCTGAAGTTATTGGATTTAGGTGCTCAGTGTACGTTAAGTGAACGAAAATATCGACTTATTTTTAAACAAAGACTTGTTTTCTTGATGCATATTTGCACGCTGAATATGAATCAATGGTCAAAAATAGATGCATCGTATTTTAGTATTCAAAAAATCCCCGAAAAGGCTTCAAAAAACTAAATAACAGCAATAGAAAACGTACTGTTAGAGAGACCTAAGAATTAAAATATTTTTACAAAATGTTTTTACACCTCCATGTGCTGCTAGAGAGACACAAGACATCTCACGCTTTCACGCATGCAGAATACATAAATTGACCTCAGCAACGCAACAGCACCATTCAATTTTCATAAAAACGCTAAATCATTATTAAAATAAGTACCATTAACCGATTCACATGGAAGGTACTACAACTGAAGCTGCTCAACAATTATTATTAACAAGATTATTAATTCTTTATATACAGGCTTACGCACCAACTACGAGTCACCCGGATGAGGAAGTTGATCAATTTTATGAAGATATCAGAGCAGCTATACAAACTTTAAAAACACATTACACATTGATAATTGGAGATTTTAACGCCAAATTGAGATTCAAACAAGATGATGCAGAATCTGCTATGGGAAACTTTGGATTTGGTGAGAGAAATGAGAGAGGTAACAGGCTTCTTGACTTCTCACATCAGGAAAATCTCTTTGTGATGAACTCATTCTTCGGAAAGAAACCCCAACGTAAGTGGACATGAAAGAGTCCGAACCAAAGAACAAAAAATGAGATTGATTTCATAATATCAAATCGGAAAGATATTGTTCAGGATGTAACAGTATTGAATAAATTTTCAACAGGGAACGACCATAGACTAGTTAGAGCAAAAACCACTTTTAACACTGAAGTTGAAAGAACAAAAATGATCCTCAAAAAGAAAAGTGGAAGGTGGCTGTTCCCAGAAGATATAACACTTTACGAAGAAAATATTAAGACTAGTTTGGATACACACGACTTAGAGAATATCAGCATCAATGAAATGAACAATAATATTAGCCAAATATTGAAAGAAGCTGAAAAGAAATACTGTCCTCGTCCTGAAAATAATAACAAAAAATTAAGCCACAACACAAAACATCTTCTAGAGGAAAGAAGAAAACTTAGGGAAAATCAGCATCACAACCAAAATGAACTAAGAATTTTGAATAAGAAAATTAAAAAGGAAGTTAGAAAAGATCTGAGACGATACAATACGATGGAAATAACTAGAGTAATAGAAGAAAACAAAAGCTTGAAAGTACTCAGACAGAGCATGTCCATTGGAAGAAAAAACGTTCACAAATTAAGAAATGAACAGGGGCAAATCATTGAGGATAGAATTCAAATTATGAATACGATAGAGAGTTTTTATAGACAACTATACAAAGAACAGCAATGTAACCTGAGTGGATCATTACCAAAGATAATCAATCAGGGATCTGAAATTTTACCGGACGTAACACCCAATGAAGTTCGAAGGTCAGTGCAAGAAATGAAAAACAATAAGTCCCCCGGAGGCGATGAAATAGTGGTAGATGCCTTGAAGGTGGCTGGAAAAAGATTATGGCAGGTCCTTGCCAAACTATTCACTAGATGTTTGCAGGAAGTAATAACACCAACCCAGTGGTATAACGCAGAAATTATCATACTTCATAAAAAAGGGGATGCTACCGACCTCAGGAATTACAGGCCCATAAGTCTACTTTCACATTATTATAAACTATTTACAAAAATAATTACGAAACGACTAGAAAATAAATTGGAATTTTATCAGCCCATAGAACAGGCGGGTTTTAGAAAAGGCTATGGAACAAACGATCACCTACTGGTAATAAAAAATCTTATAGAAAAATGCACTGAATATAATAAACCACTAGCTTTAATATTTGTCGACTATGAAAAGGCATTCGACACCGTAAATCAACAAAAAATGTTGGAAGCCTTGACAGAATGCCGAATTGACTATCGGTATATAAATATAATTAAACATATATACCAAAACGCAACAGCCAGTGTTAGAGTGGGTGATCGTCAAACCCAGAAATTCCCGATACAACGTGGAGTACGCCAGGGGGACACCATATCGCCGAAACTGTTCACTACGCTTTTGGAATATATATGTAAAAGGGCAAAACTGACCGACAAGGGCATAAACATAAACGGAGAAAAGCTTAGCCATCTAAGGTTTGCAGATGATATTGTACTAATAGCTGATAGGATAGATGAGGCAAAAGAACTTTTAAATCAGCTCTACCTTTCCTCGCTAGAAGGGGGATTGAAAATAAATATATCTAAAACCCAGATGATGACAAATCTTGTAGTCAGCGAAGATATATGCGTAGGAACAAGATCCATAGACCAGGTAATGGCCTATAAATACCTAGGTCATGAGATTCGCATAGGAAAAGGTAACCAAACCGTTGAGCTTCTCCGTCGTATAAGACTGACTTGGGCAGCCTTCGGCAAGCTGAACCATATTTTCAAATCGTCTGATATACCAATATGCCTTAAAAGAAAAACGTTTAATCAGTGTGTTTTGCCAGTGTTAACTTACGGTGCCGAAACGTTGACCATGACAAGGAGAACAGTTCAAAAGATCCGTGTGTGTCAAAGGGCGATGGAGCGTGCTATGTTGGGCGTTTCACTACGAGACAAGATCCCAAATCGCCAGCTACGACAAAGAACAGGAGTGGCTGATGCAGTAGAGGGAGTAGCAACACTAAAATGGAACTAGGCAGGTCACGTGGCTCGAATGACAGACAATAGATGGACAAAGCGGATACTGGAATGGAGACCAAGAGATGATGCCTACCGAAGTAGAGGTCGTCCACCAACACGTTGGACTGACGATCTAAAACGTTGTCATAGGAATTGGATGCAAGAGGCACAAGATCGAAATAGATGGAAAATTATGAGGGAGATCTATGTCCAGCTGTGGATAAGCGAAGATTGAATGATGATATTAATTCTTTATGCGGTATAAGTTATAGTTGAGACTGATTCATTAGAAGTCAGTCCTTCTTTATTGACTCTTTCTTCTAATTACTGAGAGTCATTAGAAGAAAGAGTCAATAAAGAAGGCTTTATAATGATGACTTTTCCAACTTTTTTGTTTTTGACTTCGACTAGAATAATTAAAGGCAATGACGAAGTGTTTTATATTAACGAGAATATAGACAAACCCGGATTCATAAGAGTTCGAATATTTTCTAGTTTTCGACAAGCTAAAAAACCAAATATTTATTTCCTACATGGTTAAATTTTTAAGGGAAAAATAAACATTTTTTAATAATAATTGCTTTCATAACAATTTAAGAAATTGTAATAATTAAAATTGTAGATCTTAGGGTGTGGCTTAGCTGTCATTTTAATTGTTCTCAGTTTTAAGATTTAGTATTGACATCTGACAGTTAGCACTATTTTTGACATTTGGTAAGTACCTAATCCTATTGGAGATTTTTTTTTTTGTTTTTTAAAAAAGGTTTAATTTATTTCTGCTACAAATTATCGCTTATTAACAAAAAGTTTTGTAGTATCTCCAACTTCTAGAGTTTATAAACGGATAGGACATAGTAAGTGTCTTTCTTTGTTATTTTGTATTTACTTTTGTAACTAATAATATAGTATGTTTTTACTATTTACTTTTGTAACTGTTTGTGGTGAGACTAATAAATATTTAATTTTTTTCACTGAACAATTGTGTTTATTTATTTTAAATAAAAAATTTTTAAATTTATTTAAAAAAAGTTCCTAACTTATTTTGTGTTTTTAGGAAGGAAGAACCTTTTCTTTCATCCAGCAGGATTTTTCAAAGTGGCTTTGAGAACCTTTTTGTGTTTTGATTGTCCATGAGATTCTTGTAAGTACCCCTTACCTCTTACCTCTTACCCTTTACCCCTTACCCATTTATTATAGAAATAATATATAAATAAGATTACTTGATTGAATTTTAAGGTCATAATGCTTACCATAATCACTGGCGAGGAAGCTGTGCTACGTATCACTATGAAACTTCGATCTACTTTTAAAGTCAAACAGCTCTGATTGATTTTGATAGGTTAATTCAAACCTTGGCTGGGACAGTTACTAGGTCCTTACTTGGACTGGAAATCGAAATAACTTGACACTAATGTTACTGTAAAATAACTGTTGCACCGGTAGAAATAAAATCATTATTATAATTGCAATATATTTTAGAAACTGTTTATTTGTTGCATCTCACTTTTTTTATTTAATCACTACTCTAAAAACTTTACATATATTTAAAAAAATGTATTTTTTTAAGTTTTTATTATCTAAAAGTAATAATATCCAATAAAGAGTTTGTTTTACAATAATATGCAATTTTTCCAAGGCAACTATAAGTAATACTATAATTTTTATACCAGATATTCAATACATTTATTCCTGTTTCTTTTTTTCCGTTCCTCAATGATCTACATAGTATTTTCCGTTTAATCAAAATCCAATTTTTGTGTTTCGCGTCATAGGATTAACATTGTAACGCAGTTGGTATAAAAGATGAAGTTTATATATTTGAAAAAAAAAGTCCATTAGCTGAAAATAATGATCGAATTGCGTGGTCATAAGTAAATGTAAATTACACTGTTTTTTTTGTTGACAAATCTGAGGCACATATTTTGTAATAAAATAAACATTTTTTTATTGCAACCACTTACTTAAATTATCATATTTATTATTAACGAATATGCTTGTGCTTTTGGTAAATCTCATTTTTTGCAGTTCAGTGAGAAAACAAGTTTCGACGAAACTGCTTTAGCCTCTTCAACAACTCATAATTTATTCTTTAATTTTTGGTCGCATAATCAACCAAGTTCTTCTTATTCTTCAGGTACTATATTCTTTTAAACGTTGATGATCATTATGGTTATTTGAACTCTTTTCACTGCCCTCATACAAAGCTGGTTAGACTAGCAATTAAATCACTTCTTGAGATTTCGCAATCATGACCTAAATTTTTAAAAAATAATTTTACCTATTTTAGTATATGGCACATAAAACTAGATATTCTATCATCTTTACATTTTTTAGCTTCATTTTTTTTAGAAATTGTAGTGACAGTAGAAGTTAGCCAATCATCCTTATTAAATGTGTAAATTTAAACGTAGTTAACAAATTTCGTGGATGTTTATATTTTTTTTATTTAAAGAATATTAGAAATCAAAACAAACAAAACAATCTGTTGAATATTTCTGTCGAATGAATCCTTTTTTGAGGTTTTATTGGTTTATAACAAAATTCTTAATCTATACATTCTTTGCATTCATAGATGACCTGATTCTTTCACGGAACTATTTTTAAATTTTAAAGTTAAATTTGTTAGACGACCTGTCCAATAAAATCAGAAAGATTCTATGCGTGACTTGAGTATTAATTATGCTGTTGCTTGTGCTATTCAATTATCCTTGGTCAATGTATTCGAATCGTATGGTTTCACAACGCACGTTAATTCTCCTACAAGAATTACTAAAACAATATCTACCATAATTGATTATATTGTCTCAGATTCTCAGCCCTTGATGTACGTTCTACAATTATTAATGCATAAGGCAGTATATACCAAGTTTAACACTCTAAACAAACAATACTCGAAAAGCCATTGTTTAGGTAGGATTTTTTCCGCTCAGAACTTTCGTAAATTCCAAAATTTTGTGCTTAACTTCTGGGTGGCACTTTCCCTCTGTGAACGTGGACTATAATTTGAGTAATTTTTTAGATAAGCTTGTATCTATTTTCAATAAGGCATTTTCTTTAATTACAAATAAGTTAAAATATCACAATCCCTGGACTATTAAAGATATCCGCATATTAGCCAAGAATATTCGTTCACTACTGTGTACATCAAGAAATTTACTACCAATGCCTTTGTCTCTGAATATATCTCCAAGTACAGAGGAACCTATCAAAAACTTATCAAAACAGATAAAAAAATATACTATGAGAATTGTCTGTTAAGCTCTAAAAATGTTGCAAGAGAAACTTGGGCCATGATAAACGATCTTCGAAATAAAATTAACACAGCTCAAACATTTTCTCTTCCTCTCTTTCTCTCTGAAAATCTAAATGAATGCTTCGTCGAGTAAAAATAAAACATCAACTATTTTGCCACAACAAGATCCTATTTCCTATTTCTCCAATTCAATAAAGGTCTCGAATTCATTCTCTATAAGACCAGTTAATAAATTTGAACTGATCCAAACAATCAGTGGAATCAAAAGCAAATCTTTCTATAATACTGATGGACTAGGTAGCCATACAAATTTTCTTAAATCTCTCAAATAATGTGTTGAAAGTCCCGGTCTCACTAATTAACGATTCCTTTGAAAAATGTACATTTCCAGAGTGTCTAAAGGCAGCCATTATTATTCCTGTTCATTAGGGTGGTAAAAAATCTAATGTCCGCAAATATAGACCTATTGCCTTCTTACCCGTCTTATCCAAAATTATTAAGAGACTTATAAAAACCCGACTTATGTACTTTCTCGTTGAAAACAACGAATATATCACAAAGTCAGTTCGGCTTTTTATGCAATAAATGTACCAGCAACGCTATGTTTTCTGTATTACATGAGTTTAATCAAGCACTAAACAATAATCTTTATACTGCCACTGTTTTTTGTTACTATGTGTCACATCGTTTGATTGTATACATCATGACATTTTGATAAAAAAACTAAATTTCTACGGCATTTAAGGTATTTCTTTCAATTTCTTTAAATAATAGTGACTCTAGTCACAAAAGCATTGTATGTGGAGTACCACAAGGTTTAGTACTGGGTCTCTTACTTTTCCTTATCTTTATAAATGACATCGATAACCTTAAAATCGATGGAAAAAATTTTGTTTTAATATTGCAGGAACTTTAATATTACAACTCTTTATGCAGCAACCTTAAATGGTCCCTTCATATCGATTTGTTAAGTAAGAAACTAGCCTCAGCCTGTTATGCAATAAGATCTGTTTCGAAGGAAATCAACTTAACATCTTCCAAAATAACATAGTTTTCTTTGTTCGAGTCTCATCTTCGATATGGCCTTCCTTCCTTTCTGTGGTTCTAGTACAGCTGCCCAATCTGATGTTATTTTAATTTACAAAAAAGAGCAATACGGTATCTTTTTGGCCCCAGTAGAATAACACATTGCAGAATCTACTTCAAAAATCACGGGATTTTAACTCTTCCCCCTTTATATATTCTAGAAACTGTTTGCTTGATTCGTAAACACCTACATGTTTTTCCTGGAAGACCTAATCATGACTACTCCACCAGAAATTCAAACTTTGATGTGTATTTGCCGATCCCGTCCACTGAGTTAGTAAAGAAATCTATATTATATTCGGCCATCTCCCTTTTCAACTTAAATCTACAATTTATTTTCTTAAGTTCCGTAAATTGATAAAAGCCTGTCTATCTAAAAGACCATATTATTCCGTGGCAGAGTTTCTTATCGAATAACTAAGAAATTACAGTACGTTTAGATAAAAGCAACAAAGTATTTTTATGTATATTTTGGTATCACATGCAGCAGCTTAAACTTATTCGTAAACTAGTTCGTGAGGTTTTATTATGCAATTTGCAATTTAGTGAAATTTTGTAATGGATTGTGTATTTTATTATGTTTTATTTTGTGATATTGACGATTTAGTAATTTTAGTATTTAGTATTGTTATATAGTTATTGTTATTTTTTTGACTCTTTGTAAGCTTTGTCCATAAAATTGTACAATTTTCAGTGACAATAAAGCATATTTATAATCTATAATCAAACAAAGATTATAAGTTAGTTTACTACTACTTAATAAAAATAATGTTTATTGATCTATAAAATATTCCTGTAATACTCAGTTTATAATTAACTTGTTGTACACTTCTTCCGCTAAAAACTCTCAGTGGTTGATGTTATTTTAAAAATAAAAACAAAGATCAAAATATTTTAAATCTACAGACTTTTTTAGATTCCATAGCATCAGACCCAGCCTAATACTTTGTATGACAAATTTCGAGTTTTATTCCTGTAATCCTATTAAGAAACTTTCTACAAGTGAGAACAGGTTATACGTTACAGAAAAAGCAGGCCGGTAAAAAAGAAATAAACGCTTCTTTTAAGAAGTTAGTTGCCCATAAAATCTGATTAAAAGTTATACAACAGAAATTCATTGAAAGAATGCCATGAGAATGAGATAAGACAAAATGTAAGGAACGCTGCCTGATTAAGAAAATTTATGGGTACGAAATGAAATATTGAGCTTCAACTTTATAAATGAAAGTTAAGTTTGTAGAAAATTTTATTTAATAATGCCGGTCTCGTCTATGGGAAATTATAATTTTATTAAATAAATTATTCTCCACAATATCACGTTCATGTTTAATTAACATTAAAGTTTTGAAGCAAAATAGGTTTGAATTTTGGAAATGCATCGGCCACTAATTAATAAGAAGAAAGCCGGCAGCACAAAATATTAAAATGGAAGATGTTTAACTGATACACTCGGTAGAGTATGAAATTTGTAAAAAATGTTATAACATGCCTGGAAAATATTGAAAATATTAGGAAAAATATTTGAAATATCTAAAAAACGGTCTAAAATACTATAAAAATTATAAGTATATGCCATTTTCGTTACTTTCATAATATATAGAGGATAATTGTTTTCCAGCAATAGAAAAATTCTAAAAAAGTTCGCTCAAAGCCAAATTTCATTTAACTGTGTGCCTACTTTGCATACAGTCCATCTTGTAGATCTTTGCACAAGTATGACATTATTTACGAGTAATGTTTTATATTACGTCTCACAGAAATTAAGCCACCTGTCCACACATAACTGCATACATCGTACAAAGGAAGCCATAGTACGATGTCCGGTGATTCACCTACTAATAATTGTAAGTTTAGTTTGGTCTGCGTTTGTAGTGTGTTTAAAAATTATTTCCAGCTCGTTTAAATATTTCATCAAAACATAATGACGGTATCAAAATAACTATATACGGACGTTACTGCACCATCTAAAAACAAAAAGAGATATCAAACGATTTCTACTTGGCGAAACCGAATTCAAATTTTTACCACCGTGCTTCCTAAAACTTGCGAAGCAAACAACTTGATGAATTACTCGGCAAGGGAATCTAAAATTGCATTCCACATGCCGTTCATCATGGTCAAAATTCGTAGTGAATTCAGTTTCTGGTACTCCAACCAAAATAAAGTAATAAAACATAATGACGGTATTAGATTTTTGTTTTGATACAGGGCAGCGACAGCCGCTTATACGTATTTTGAGGTCTCTACCTTTTTTAGGTCTCCTCAGAGCGGTATAGCCACTACTCTGAACCAAAACAAAAATCTTTCCCGTCCTAGACAATAGTTATCAAAATTTTTATGGGAAAAAGGGCCAAAGATATTGTGTTTGAGACAGTCTTTCTAGTTTAGTAAATTCTACTGATTTGAGGCTATTTTTTTCTTATTATGGCATTGTACGCGTTATCAATCTGAGCAAGGTTTTAGATGGCATCCAACAATGTCCTATGGTCAAAATATGACCGCCGATTATTTGCGGTAATTCATATTTTATTCTTACTTAATTCTTTATTAGTATATCGGTCTTTTCATGTCTATTCTTTATACTTATACTTTCAGCTGTTCTTAAAAACATTCGTTTTAAAGCGGGAGAATATTTGGGAAAGTATGTGGTCTTTATTTTCTTATTTTACATTCAATATTTTTCTTTTACTATACTATAATGTGATCTAATTCAATGGTATATTCTAATTTATTTGTTTTAAAATATATTGTTACCGGTTATTTCATTAAATCTCGTAAAATTGTTAAACTGGCTCTCTTATTAATTATTTTTTAAGTACGGAGAATTTGACTTCTTTTGTTATTTTGTGTCGCCAATATACACAAAATATGTGAAGTATCTTATTACTGGTATCATTGAATTAAATTGTCGCTATTCAGAAGCGCCCTACAATAAGATTGATTTATGAGATGCACTTGTCTATAAACCACTTAACGGTTAGAGGGTTCTTTCTGACCATCCCAATCTCAAGTCTCAAGACGAGACACACTCTTCCACTTCATCACCAAAACAGCAAACAGTAAACACGGGACGCCCTTCCTTCTGTGCCTCAGATGGCGTCGTGACGCACCGCGACCAATTCTTCTGCCTGCTATGAATACATCAATATTTCAAAAGGTGAGTCTATATTCTTTGTCCAGATAACAGTATGAGTTAAGACCAGTTAATTCTCGTAATTTATTCACAGTTATAATTTGTATTTTTCGCTAATTTATTTACAGTCAAAATATTGTATTTTTTCTCCATTATTATCTCTAATATCATTTAATCAGCGACCTCTTAAGTTTTATACAAAAAATTTAGAGATGATCTCATGAGAATTCTAAAAAATGGCAAAAATCGCGCAACATTTATTTATTTAACACTTTTATAGAAATTGACTTCAATTTCGATAAAAACGAGAAATTGTATAAAAAAGCTGGACTCTTCTCCATTAAAAAGTTTTTTGATTTTTCCCGATGGGACACATTGATCAAAAGATATCGATGTTTTGCAGTCGAACTGATACAATTTTTTTTAAATTAATTTCGTGCGCGTAGCTGATATTCGCTGGTCGATGTTTATGAGAAAATGGTTAATTTTACAACAAAAAATGCTAATGAACAATTTTGCCAAAAATTATCTCAGCTGTTTTTTTTTATTTAATATATTTTCTTCTACGAAGTATAAATTCTTAATAAATGGATAACCAAGAATATAATATTTAAAACGTTATTCGTTACAAAAAGTTCTAAATGATCTAAAACCTAGAATACGATTATCAGATATACGTTTGTTTCAGTCATATACGAGGTTTGTCAAAAATATGAACATAAAATTCTTACATGACAAACCGCTTATATGACTGAAACAATTTAATATCTGTATTCTAGGTTTTATTGCTTCAGAACTAAAACAATACTCTGTAAGGTGTCTTGTATTTTTGCAAAATTTGGAATTTGTTTAATTCATAGAATAATTATAATATTTGTTTTAAATACAGATTTCAGTCCTTTACAAATAGTTTTTTATGACTTTTGCTGCAAAATAATTAGGAACACAGGAATTCAACGGGTTACAATTTTCCATTGAGTTTCTTATGCCCGTTTGACGATTAACCACCCGGAATATACAGGGTATTTGATTCTTCTTCTTGTGCCACTTCTACCGGATATTGGAAATCATTAAGGCTATCCTGACCTTGTTTACAGCTGACCTAAAGAGTTCACTAGTGGTACAGCCAAACCAGTCCCTCAAATTACGCAACCATGACATTCTTCTACTGCCGTTTTCCTTTTATGTTTCCTTGCATTGTATTTTAAAGTAATGCGTATTTGATTAAGAATATCGAATATATGAGTTTTAGATTCGAGACCTTGAGACCTTAAGATATGACGATTTTGCCCAACATACCTTATACAAATAATGCTAGTTTCCGAGATACAGAATGTGGTTAGTATAAATATGGATCTTAATTTTCGCAGTATTTTCAAAAGTTCTATTTAAAAATTGTCAATTTTACGTTTTTTTGGCATAAGGATGAATGCTTTAGACAAATAAATGTATGTATCATTTCAGAAGCAAATAACTCGATAACTGATTAAATTACACGAATCAAATAACTTTATTTTGTAGAGTTAAACGCTTCCTCATATTTTTCTACTATTTTACCCATAGTTCAATCGAAAAAAAAAATCGATGCTTCGATTTACCAAACACAAACAAGTGTAACTAGCGCCCTCTATTAGTAATGCTAAAGTAGATTCTAAATTATTAACAATCCTCATGCCAAAAAATGTAAAATTGCCAATTATTTTTAAATAGAAATTATAAAAATATACATTTGTTATTATTTATTATTAATTATTAATATACATAATTATTGTAAAAATTAAAATCCATATTTGAATTTTAAACACTCATATTGTGGAAGCTAGCAATGTATAAGGTATGTTGGGCAGAATCGTCATATTTTGAGGCCTAGAATATACAACTTTACTACAACCTTACTATACAGATAATTATTATTATTTATTTTTCACCAATAAAATGGTGTTTATAAAAGGCTTCCACGGTGTAGAAATCCATAATCGAGTATTAAAAATTATTGGCTGGAATATAGGAAAACTAAAAAGCGATGATTCTACACTTAAAGTAATTTGTACGTTTTTGTATTATAATAATATTCAAAGTGGAGAGATAAGTATTCATTGAAATTGTCATACTGTCAAACTTAAGCTACGGCTAGTTTGCCAAGAGCTATAAGTGCAAATAATATTACTTTAATAATTTAAAATAATAGACGACAAAAATTGAATAGAATATTTATTGTTTGTGATACAGATGTTTACATGCTCAGGTTTGAATCAGTAATGAGTGTAATGACACAACAAAAAAATATCTATTATAGGAGGGGTAGTTAAAATCAGTCCTAGCAACTAAAATTATACTTTTTAAATTTGGGTAACTTCCAAGTCCCCCACACACAATTCATAACGGTCTTTCTCTGAAAATACTAAGTTTAAAAAGAGATAAGTTTTTAGCTTAAAAACAGTTAAAATAACTTCGACTAATTTTTTATGTCACACAATTGTATGTAGGTTCAATGAAAAGCTGGTGAAAAAACACACTTTTCAAAAAAAAAACAGAAACTTCTGAGACCAATAGGAAACTAGATAGCATTTTTTTTCTTGAAACCATATTTTTATTGGTGTGTCAGCTTAACTATGGCTTTTCTTGGTTGATTTTTTAATAGTTCTCCTGTTATGAGATCACATCCTAGAGCTTTCTTAGGATTAATATTCCCTTTCATTTCTGTTGATACTTCTCTAAATAATGTGAATGTTATTTTTTCTTTGGTCTGGGAACGGTTCTACCCATATCAGTTCTTCACAATCATTGTCGTTGGGTTTGAACGTGCTTTCTAAATGATCTGCAAATCGTTCTGCTTTCTGTTCGTTACTTCTAGACCAGCTGCCGTTTTCCAACGTAATAGGAGGATAATGAATAATTGGTCTCTTTATTCTTTTTGTTGTCTGCCATAACGATTATTCTGTATTCTAATTAGCTGTTAAATTACTTAAAAATTATTGCTGCCATTTTTTCTTAACTTCCTTTTTTCTAATATTTTTCTGTAGTTTTCTGATTTATTTTGGATAGTTGTTCCCTTTTGTTCTAGAAGTTATTGTAAGAGTATTTTCCCAAGCTACCTGTTGAATATTTTTTATAAAAACTTTCATTTGGTCATCAAGTTGTCTCGTGTTTCTCAATGGCACAGCAAGTTTAATTTTGTGTTCAAGATTTATTTTAAAGCTCTCCCAGTCACGCTTGATCACTGTATCACTCATAGTTAAAATTATGGGTGAGTGATCAGAGTTCATGTCTCAGCCGTCGTTGATATCCAGATAGCCGAGATAGTTTTGTAAATCGAGGGCTGAAAACCATAGGGTTCCAAGCGACATTTACAAAAATTTTCAGGAGACGAATTTTAAAGTTTGCTGTCAAATAAAACGGTTTCGACAATATTGTACTTTGTCAGATATGTTATATATTATTGTTTAAGGATTTAGTAATACAGTGATTCTTAAAACAATGCTGTCGTTGTGGTATAAAATGCAAATTTCATGGTTTTTTCAAAATGTTACACTTGTACTTGGAACCTTAGGGCACTGTTACAGCTGTACTTGGAACTTTGTGCCCCTAAATAAATTTGAAGTTTAAAAAATGTCATATTATGACATATTATGTCATCATTGTAGACTTTATTGTCTTTAACAATAATAGCCTATACCATGACGTTGGAAGGATCAAAGGAAGAAGAAAATTAACGAAGAGTAGAAAATTAACTTTTATTTTTATAAACTGTTTCGTTTCAGAACTCAAACATTTCATGTAATTCTGATCTTCCAGTAACATCCATTTATACGTAAACTCAATATGCTCAAGCTTTTTCGCAGTCAGAGATTTGGGTTTTGTGTTATCGGCTGAAGCTACTACAAAGTTAGCAGTGGAATTATTTATGGGAACCACTCTCTGTTTCTTCCTAATACTGCTGGTAACTTTACTAACATTGACTGTAGAAAATTCGGCGCTGTGATCATTCAGCTTATACTGAAAAGTAAACATGTCTCCTTGCACAAAACGTAGTTTCATATTAATCACACAGAATGGCTTTCGTTTGTTGACTTTTAACAATAGTCTAATAAACGCTAGTGGAGACCAAATATTCGTAACCTTCATAGCTTTTTCTATGCGAGCGTGAATATTATCGACAACCTGTATGCACGAATGACCAGGTATGGAGTATTTTATAGTTGCCATTTGGATATTAGGATGTCTGTTCAGGAAGTCAGTGATTGCTACTAAAATCAGGGAGTTCCTGTTCTGAGGACTACAACTATTTGTTGTTTATTTCTGGATGTTTAAAACTACTTTCTCTAAAATTTTTATTAGGGCACTAGACAAATCATTGCCTGATCTCCCACATAATGTTTCTGGCCATACTGCACAGTAAACTTCTAAATTAACAGAACTGAGCTGTCAGATTGTATACGTTTAATTTCTGTTTGTAAAACAGCACATAGATTTCAGATTTAGGTAGATTTATGACATTTTCCAGATCAAAACATATAATGGCACAGTTTGAATTCTCTGTTTTGTTGTTATTTTCACTTTCTTGGCGCATTATTAAGTTCTTTCTAATATGGGAATTATATGCCTGTTACTCTTCTGCCTACACCCCCTTCTCTTTTTTGGCCAATCTATAGTCTTCGCAGACGTCACACCTATCCGTTTTCAGTTGCAAGAACTCTAGATTATACTCAAAATTAAAAATGTGTCTATACAACGACAGCTTTTGTGGAGGTATATTATTTGCATTGCACATTTCAATATAAAAATCATACATTTTTTGTACGTTAAGTGTTGGGTCTAGATATCTTTTTTTTGAATCTTTCTTGAAATAATGCGCTTCTACATATGGAAAATTGAAAATTATTTTCTTTGCTTGAAATGCGATCTTTGGTCCCTTTCCCTCTTTTATCAGAGTGTGGTGTGCCTGAATCACTCTTCTGTAAATGCACAGTATATATGGGCTTTTTCTGGAAAATATTCAGAACCGGAGCTACAATAATCCTCCCAAAATTCATTTTCGGACACAAGTGGACATTGTAAACAAGAAAATGATAATTTTAACTGATGAAACTCACATATTCACCAATACTCGCACTCTAGTACATGGAACCATATGGTTCTAACTTTAAACCATTTCGTGCGCTTGGAATTAGATTTCACTGTTGATTGTGGCGCTATCTGTCAACAAATCGCAGAAATTTCAATACCATTCTATGCAGAATTTAAAAAACAATAGATTTTTGTTAAAAAACGAGTTTTGTACAAACTGTCGCTTGGCACCCTATGGTTCTCAGCCCTCGAAATAAAGAAATCTATCAGGTCTGGAATTTTGTTCCTATCGGTAGGCCAGTATGTTGGTCTACCAGTAGATATTACTTTATCCTTTTCTTCTTTACCAGCTGACAATGGTTCTTTTTTTTTTAGTTGTAGTTAGCCTAATGCCCCAGTGGGTATCTTTTGCATTAAAGTCGCCACCGATGATGTATCTTTTTACTAAAGTGTTCATAAACTCTTTAAATTAATTTCTTTTAATGGAGTGTCCAGGAGGACAATATATTGAACTTATATTTACGGTATGTGTTTTCATCTTCACACATACTGTTTTAGCTTGTACGTACTCAGTTGCATATTTTAATTTCTTATGATGCAAGATGTTATCTTTAATTCTGATAGCGCTTCCTCCTTTAGCTGAATTATCTAGGTGTACAGTAGAATATACTCTATACCCTCTAAATTTTACATATGATTGTTTAGTGAAGTGTGTTTCAGAAATGCGACACAGATCGATTTTCTCAATGTCTAGTACTGCTTAGACATTGTCCTTAGCCATTTCTGCGCTATAGTCTAGTCGGGTAACTCTGATATTGATTTAAGTTATATTGTCCATCAATCTTGGTGAGCTTTTCCAATATCATTTTTAATGTAATATCAGTTTCTTTTTCTTGTAGCGAAGGTTCATGTCTTCTTGCTTTCTTTGTTACATCGCTGTAACTTCTATTTTTACTGACCTCTACCGATTTTAGTTTTTTACTTTCAATAACTCTATGGGACATTTTTATAACATTGTCTATGTTTGTTCTCTCTTTTCTCATTGTTTGTAATTTTTTAGCTACATAACATCCGCGGTAGTTTTCAGAATGGTTTTCTCCACAATAAACACATTCTGGTTTATCTTTCGGTTGTTTTTGGCAATCTTCAGTAAGGTGTTTACCAATACATTTTACACATTTTGGCTCCTTTTTATTTCCACGTGGGTCTATAAGCCTGGCATCTTTTACATTGCGGGACTAATCTGGAACTTCTTTCGATTCGGCTCGATCTGCTAGATTTCAACTCTCGTACAAAGTATGTCTATTATGCCGTAAATTCGATTTATATCTTTATCCTGTCTAAATGTTAGGATAAACATATCTAGTTGTTTTTTTAGTTTTCCGTTTGAATTTTTTGTCGGCTTTAATGACTTTATATTGTCGTTTTTGTAGGTGTTTTACTATTTCCTCTGGTGGCCATGTGTCACGTAATTTCTTAACAACAACTCTAATTGGCCTCTCTTGCTTATTCTCATAAGTGTTGTACGAAAGTTTACTCGTATTTAATTTCTTTATTAAACGTCTGTAATGAACGCTATTGGCTGTATTAATTTTTATAACTTCACTGTTTATGATTTCCATAGTAAAGGTAATACCAGCCTCAGTCAGGAGCTTGCTCAGGTCAACAGCACTTTAAAAAGCTTCTACTATAACCGGAGGTAGTGGGTTTTAGTTTTTTGATTGGTTTTTCAATTTGTGTTTCTGCAATTGATCTTTGTAGAAGAGGGAGGAGATAATGCAGTATCTATTTTACGTTTTTTAAATCTTCTTTATCGGTGCAGTATTAAAGTTTATCTGCTTTTAATCTCTTTTGTGATTTATTAGCACTTACGGTTAACCCTGTATGTTGTTTGGTTTTTTTAGCTGTGATAATCTCTTTTCCATATTGGCGATTATAGGACTTAACCGTTTATTATCCATATTAAATATCTTAACATTTTCTTCTGGCTGTCACCATGCATTATAAAGCGACTGCTCATTTTTTGAACGTTGTGTATTCTCTGCGAACATCGCATTATTTTGTTGGACTAGTAGTGCGTCCGTTTCGGTATGAATATTAATCATTATAAATATTTAATTATTTCGTTTACATAAGTCTACTTGATTTTATCATGATAGCTAACAGCCATGGCCATTGATATCACTCACGACTTTAATGATATCTTAATTACTACTTAATTACCACTGATTAGATAGCGGAGCTCTGAATACGTCTTTACACTTGAACAGTCAAATGAATAAATGCTGCTTTTAGATTGAGATATGTTCCCAGACTCTGGAAAGTAGCCAAAGTCACTATGATCGCCAAACCAGGTAAACCTCTAATGAAGTGACATCGTATCGACCAATATCACTTCTTCCGGTGATGTCACAACTATTTGAAAAACTTTTATTGAAAAGATTAAAACCAATAATACAATGAACAAAAAATTATACCAAATGATCAATTTGGTTTCAGAAATAAACACTCCTCTATACATCAAGTTCACAGAATAACTAATATAATAGAAAAAACATTAGAAGAAAAGAAGAAAGTCTGCTCTACAATCTTCTTGGGCGTAGCACGGGCATTTGATAAAGTCTGGCATGAGGGTTTAAACTATAAACTAAGAACGTTAATACATAAACAGTATACAGAAATATTAGAATCATACATTGAGAATAGATATTTCAAAATAAAAGGGAGATCAAAGCTGGCGTGCCACAAGGGACTATATTAGGTCCGGTCCTGTACCTATCGTATACGTGTAAAATTCCAGAGCTAGAACAAAAAACTATTGCCACCTTTGCTGATGATAGAGCCATACTAGCGATGACACTAATGAAGAAGGGACTGATAAGCTGCAACTTTCAGTAAATACAATACATAACTAGACCAGAAAATGGCGAATAAAATTAAATGAGACTAAATCTGCACACATTTAACTACAAAATAAAAAAATACAAATACAAATAAAAAAATTAATAATTTCCCAGTTAGAATAAATGAAACCCTATGATATATATGTATATATATATATATATATATATATATATATATATATATATATATATATATATATATATATATATATTGTTATGATGTGTTTTTTGTTTGAATGATGAGCAATGAGTATTTTTAATAATATAATTGAATAATGTTTTTATTTCTGAGCTTTCAGAAGTATTGTGGACTGTATTCCTTGTATAAAAATATTTATTCTGACTTTAACACCTTTATTATAATAATTTTATAAGAACTTAAAATTAACAAAACCCAAAAAAGAATGTCTTATTTCTCCTTGACAGCTACGCGCCGTCGTTGTCGCTAATGTTCGATCCATGCGCCCTGTGGTCCGTGCAGGGACGGCTCTTGCACTGTTGACTGCTGAACATGCCGCCCCCCTTGAAAGGCTTAAGTGATGCCTTTCAAACAACGCTTCTTGTAAACCATAACCATTATTGTTCATCCATTGGCAGGACGGCTAACTTTACACAAGGCCTTTTGAATTCACCTTTAGAAGTACGCACAGTCACAACCCGCACAACATTATCTGTCCCAGCATGTAGTTGCAATATTCTACCCAATTCCCATTTAGTAGGAGGAAGACCATCCTCTTGAATAATAACCAATGATCCAATTTTCACGTTGTCAGCTGCTGTTCTCCATTTGGTTCGCTGCTGAAGTGAAGAGAGGTACTCACGTGACCAGCGTACCCAAAAACTCTGAATTATCTGAGTCAGGTGATGATACCGTTTTAACTTATTCGGATTTATTTCAGTTAGCTCTTCTTGTGGCAGTGCTACAAGTGGTGCTCCAATTAGAAAATGTCCAGGGGTGAGTACACCAAGGTCTTCTGGACTTTCCGACAGAGGTAATAAAGGACGGGAATTTAGGAGAGACTCAATTTGCGTCAACAAAGTATACATTTCGTCATATGTAAATTTATTATTACACATTACCCTTCGTATATGAAACTTTACCGATTTTACAGTTGATTCCCAGATGCCACCAAAATGTGGTGAGTGAGCTGGAATAAAATGCCAATGAATCTTATGTTCCGAAAAATAATCTAAAAAATTTGATTTTACCGTTGCATCATTCATAAATGAATATAACTCCTGCAAATGATTATTTGCCCCAACGAAGTTAGTTCCATTATCAGAATACATATTTTTACATAGACCTCTTCTAGCAATGAAACGTTTAAATGAATTTAAGAATGAATTAGTACTTAAATCATATACAAGTTCAATATGTGTCGCCCTTGTTGTAAAACATGTAAAAATACATATATAGCATTTAACTACTTTACAATTCCGTAAATGGCTTGTTTTCAATTCAAAGGGACCCCCATAATCTACACCACAATTATAAAATGGCCTTGTAGGCAGAAGTCTAGATTTAGGTAAATCTCCCATAAGAGGTACAAGCAATGTAGGTTTGACACGAAAGCAAGTAACACATTTATGCAGAATGTGCCTAACCGTGCTACGTCCAGATAATAACCAAAATTTTAAACGAATTATTGATAGCAATGCTTGTGGACCTGCATGCAAGTATTTATGATGATACGATATCACTATAAGTTTAGTTAATACATGACCGTTCGGGAGTATGATTGGATGCTTCTGGTCAAAAGACAATTCTGACTTTTGAAGACGTCCACCAACTCGTAATAGTCCTTTATTATCAAGAAAAGGATTTAATGATAAGATTTTACTCGATTTATGTATTGGTTTTGATTTTTTTATTGTTTGTATTTACTGATGAAATACTTCATTTTGTGCCATATATACCAAACAGAAAAAACTTCTTTCTTTTTCATCTACAGTAAAAGGACCCGTTGTCTTATTATTAGATGATTTACAATTGGTGACAAACCGAAGTATATATGCAAAAACACGCTGCAATTTAGCTAAGCTGGAAAAACGGTTCCAAATTTCAGCAAATTGCACAGTTGATATAAATGTTTGAATTACCTTCTGGTCAGGTATGATAGAAATGTGTGAATTTGACAAAGCCTTAGTAGGCCAAGACAATTTATGAGAAGCTAACCATGGTGGCCCATTCCACCACAATTTTGAAGTGTTTAATAACTTTGGTTCATATCCGCGCGTAATTATGTCGGCTGGGTTATCATGCGAGTCAACATGATGCCAGCTATATCCATTAGAAAGCCTTTGTATTTCCGACACCCTATTTCCAACGAAGGTTTTCCATTGTGACGGTTCACCCAAAATCCAATGAAGAGTTATCATTGAATCAGACCAAAAATGTACCTCATCAAAGCTAACACCTATTGTTGCGATAACCGCCGATGCCAATTTGGCAGCCAATAAAGCACCACACAATTCCAATCTAGGCAAAGATATTGTTTTTAAGGGTGCTACCCTTGATTTCGCACATAATAAATGAACTAAGCAAGAACCACCTTGATCCAGTGACCGAATGTAGAGTGCTGCTCCATAAGCAGACTCTGAAGCGTCACTGAAACAATGTAATTGTCTATTAATTGGATTAGAACACAAAACTTGCCTGCTAATGTGAGTTTTCTCCAAATCTGCAATTGATTCCCTAAACTGGTTCCAAGCTGTGTGTAAATCTAAAGGTAAAGACTCATCCCAATTTAATTTTAATTGCCATAGTGATTGCATTATTAATTTAGCTTTAATTATAACTGGCCCTACTAGTCCAAGAGGATCAAATATCTGTGAAACTAAAGACAGAACTGTTCTTTTGCTAACCTTTGTGTAATTAGAAAAATTGATTTTATATTGAAGCGAATCTATCTTTGAGTTCCAATAAAGCCCTAATGTTTTTGTTGTAACATCATCTGCAAGATAATGTTCAATGTCTCCCTTTATTTGAATATCCTCATCAAAAATTTCAGGTTTGTTTGATACCCATTTTCTAAGTGAAAATCCTGCTGTGCACAAAATATTATTTAATTCATCCTTTAATGATTTTACTTCTTCAATTGAACTCCCTCCTGTAAGCAAATCATCAACATAAAAATCCTTTAAAATCACCTGGGAAGCTAGAGGCAGGTTCAATTGATTCTCATGAGCTAATTGTTGTAAGCTTCTTATAGCCAAAAATGCTGCTGGAGCGGTCCCATATGTTAGCGTTTTCAGCTTGTATGTCTCAATTGGTTGCTCATCCGAAAACCTCCATAATATTTGTTGTAGTTTTTGCTGAGTTTTGCAAACAAAAACCTGTCGATACATCTTTTCGATGTCTGAAGCTATAACTACATTATGTTTTCGAAAACGAAGAAGAATGCACATTAAATCATCTTGTAATTTTGGTCCGACCATTAGAATATCATTTAATGACAAACCACTGTCAGTTCTAGCTGACCCATCAAACACTACCCTTAATTTTGTAGTTAAAGACGTTTCTTTTAAAACTCCATGATGTGGAAGATAGTAGTTGGGTGTTTCTGAATTGAAGTCAGTTTTATCTTCAACCTTTGACATGTGACCCAACTGGATATATTCCTGCATAAACTCATGGTATTTAATTTTCATTTCCAAATTTTTATTTAATTTATTTTCCAATAATTCAAATCTTTTTAGTGCATTACTATAAGAATCTCCTAAGTCAGAAATGTTTGACCTTGTTGGTAATTTAACAACAAAATGACCGTTTTCATTTTTAATCGTGCTAGCTTCAAACAACTCTTGACAATAAATGTCCTCCTTGGACATAACCTTTTCTGCACCAAATTCTTCTATTAACCAAAATTTTTCAATTTGGTTTTCCAAAACATTAGACGAAAAATTACATACCACTGAATTGTTGCTAACCTTAATTGATTGACTAACTGGCCCTGAAATAACCCATCCCAACTTAGTTTTTTGGAGAATTGGTTGATCTTTGCCAAGTTTTATCTGACTCACACATAATAATTGCCAAAAAACTGATGCTCCCAGTAATACATCAATTTGTTTTGAAACCCCAAATGTTTCATCTGCAAGTACAATGTTTTTAGGAATATTTATAAAATCCAAGTTTAAATCCGAAGTTGGTAAATTGTCAGAAATTTTATCAATTACCAATAAAAATGCATTTGTTTGATAATTGCTAAACTTTGATAAAAGTGTCCCATTTAATGCCTGAGAAATGTTTGTTATACCTTGACCTAAACCTTTAACCGGAATGTGTACCTTATCTGCCCGTAATTGTAATTTTTCAAAAAATGAACGTGATATAAAATTTGACTGTGAACCTGAGTCCAATAAAACTCTACATTCATGCAAAATTCCATATTTGTCTTGCATATATACTAAGGCCGTTAAAAGTAAAATATCAGTTTTTAATCTGTATGATATACCTTGCTTAGAATGATTTAAAAAATTAATTGAATCCTGACCTATATCACCCGAATGTGATTCTAAAAAACATGTCTGACCTATATCACCCGAATGTGATTCCAAAAAACCTGTCTGACCCAAAAAGTTTAATTGAGATGTACCTTCCATTGAATTATTATGGAATGCACCTTGTCCCTGAATATGTACTTCCTTTCCCTGATTAGATATGCCATTTCCCTGTGTGTGTGTTTCTTTCTGGGTAGATATACCACAAATTTGTGATTCAACCTTTGATCCGTTGAGTTGAGTTGCATTTGTTTGTAAATGAGAATTGTTTATAAATTTACCATCCATATGTAAAAGAGTATTGTGTCGTTTTCCACAAAGTTTACAACCTCCCCATGTACAATGTTGTACTAAGTGTCCATCCTTTAGACAGTTCCAACATGCTTTTGATTTTGTTACCTCTTGTCTTCTAGCTGACACTGATAAATTATGAAATTTTTTACATGAATAAAAATAGTGCGGTAAATTACAAAGTGCACATTGTTTGGACGTTGCAATGAATGACTTTGATAATGTCATTTTTTGCACCCTTTTTTTTGTTTCCTTTGATATTTGCTCTATATCTTGTTTATCCCTTTCTGAATTTTGTAAGTGTTGTACTTTATGATCTATAAATGCTAAGAATTCCTGTATCGTAGAAAATTCGTTAACTGGACCCTTTTCTTGCCATTCCTTATTTGTGTAATAATCAAGCTTTTTCTCTATGGTACAAAGTAAAAGAACATCCCAATGTTCAACTGGATAACCTAACATACCTAGTGACTTTAAATTTCTTTTTATACAACCTGACAATTTCTTTAATTCTAAACTATTTACCTGAGTTATTTTTGGATATTCATATATAGCTTCAATATGACCACGTGCAATAAGTTTTTTCTTTTCATGTGTTTCAGATAAAAGTTGCCATGCAATAGTAAAATTTTTGCTAGTAGTTTTTAGCTGCTCCAGTTCATCCTGGGCATCCCCTATCAAAGCCCTTTTTAAATAGTGAAGCTTGTCAACATCATTTAAATCAGAATTTTCTATGACCATACTAGTAAAACTATCTCTAAATTCTAACCAATGTTGATAACAACCATTAAAAGTTGGAACCTCCAGTGGTGGTAACCGTACATTTTTTAAGCTATTTCGATCTAAACTAGTATTGTGACCTGAGTTTGTGTAGTCTCGTTTAAATTAACTTCATTCTTTAATATAATTTCTGCAGAGGCTATTAGTTTAAAATATGCATCCTGAAAATCTAACCTTTCTTGTAATTGTTCCTCTGATGTGTCTAATAAGTCAATTTCACTTTGTATTTGATCAAAATCATTCCACCATTCTTTGCATTTGTCAACCCTAACTTGTAATTCTACTATTTTATCGTGAGTAAAACTGCTTATAAATGAATCAAATTTTGTAATTTGTGCCTTAAAGATACCACGCTTTCTTTTTAAAACTGTTAACTGATCCATTGCATCGACTATGTATAATATTAATAAAGTTTAAAGCTTGCTATTAATAAATCCTAACAAACCGAAATTATAATAACCTTGTGACACAAATTAATATCTCTCTTATTCCAGGATAGGTATTATAGGAATGAAAAATGTGTACTCACCACATACCATGCCATATAAACTTTTTCACTTGCCGATAAAAAATACACTAACACTTGTTGCTTGTTGATAAAATCCGTTCGAATGACCATGAATAATGTTTTTATTTCTGAGCCTTCAGAAGTATTGTGGACTGTATTCCTTGTATAAAAATATTTATTCTGACTTTAACACCTTTATTATAATAATTTTATAAGAACTTAAAATTAACAAAACCCAAAAAAGAATGTGGAGAAATAATCCTTGACAGCTACGCGCCGTCGTTGTCGCTAATGTTCGATCCATGCGCCCTGTGGTCCGTGCAGGGACGGCTCTTGCACTGTTGACTGCTGAACAATAATATATAGGGTTTTTATCGCGGTTCTCAAAGAATTAGTTTGTAAGTACTTTTTTAAATTATCTTTATTATAACTATTATGAAACACACATATATATATCTAACCTAGTCAATGTAAATTTAAAATAAACTATCTTTAAACTGATATTCTTATAAAACTAATTAAATTCTATAGACAATCTAAAATTTAAACAAACTATCTTCAAAATTGAAATTGTTATGACACTAACTAAATTATATTAACAAAATTTTGTACCTTTCTTTCACTGAATGCCTAAATGAACTATTTTCCACTAAGTATATAGATTCTAATCACCACTGAATGTCTTCGTACTTCAGTTATCCTTGTTTTTTTGTGAAATTACTTTTTTCAATTACCAGCTTCTACCAATTTAAGATATATTTTTCTTCACCAGCATCTATACACCACCAACCAAACCAGCAAACAGCATTTATATTTATTCTTCTTTTCAATATACCAATATCCAATTATTATAAGTTGATTTATACTAATCTCCAACCATAATATAATTTAATTTCTTCCAATATACTTTTATAATCTCCAATAATTATTTGTGTATAATTATAAATGTGCATTAATTATATGCATAATTTTTAATCTTCATTTAACTCACTATATTAAACAATTCGACTATTTGTACCTGATTCACTGACTCCAACTAACTTTCATATTTCTTACTAAACTTTTCTGACTGACTTCTTGAAAATTCTGAACAATTTACTTCAATATTCACTAACTAATTGTATCTTTCTACTCACTTTCATAATAAACTGGCCTGACTTCTGACTAAAAACTTAAAAACTGCCAAAAACTGCCATCTTGAATCCAAATCACGGGTATTTATATGTTTTTGGATTTCTAGAACCATCTCGTAAGATATCATGTTCTATTTTGTTCTATTAACTACTTGTCTGAATTTTCTGGAACAAACCATTTCGCAAACATGGCCATCTCCGGAGATCCAGAGAATTCCATTCTTTTCTATTAATAATTTTGTTTACATTTAGGCTTTTCAGATCAGAATATATAATTAAATTAGTAACTTAACATTCTAATTTAATAAAATACACATTTCAAACAATATATTATTATAACCCACTTTATATTCGTAAATATTCTTAAACGTCACTTCAGAGTATAAATATCTGTCAATCTCCGAGAGTATTTTTGGTTGCCTAAGCACATGGCTCACATATATATATTTACAATATTAAAATACAACTTTTTACAATTATTATATGCTAATTTATTAAAAATGCCCTCACATAAATATATTTTTATTAAATTCTCTAGTATATAACTTATTTAAAACAACCAAATATCTAATATTATGTAGTATATAACTTATAAATTATTTTCTATAAACCCTAATCGTCACAATACCCCAAAAATAATATTTAAAATAAATAATTTACTTATTATTTTTTTAAATATTAATTTTCTCATACCTTATTAAATTTAATAAATTAATAATTCAATTTTTTTTTATTATTTAAAGTGTGTTAAATACATCCCTGTTCGCTGTCTATGTCAAAGCAGAGAACAACGGAGCACAGTTCGGCTATTCTATGGTCAAACTGTCATGTCAAATGGGGCAATGAATGCGATATCAGAGAATAAAATATAACCTTAATTAAAAATATAATCGATATGGTGTTCTGTTTATTTATAGACAAAATCTAGTAATTATTTCCATTCAAAATAACTTTCATCAATATAAATTGGTAAGTTTTTTTCACTTTATTATATTAGAAAGACATTTTTATAGCAATTATAGTATCTAACCCCAAATTATGATTTTTAGGGTACCAAACAATTTCCATATGTACAAAATTCAAAAAGTACGATGTCAAATTGATTCAAAATATCATGAAGACATCTACATAGAGCACTGCAAGATGATTGAAGTCCAAATGGTACTACTTTGAATTGATATACTACTCCATCTATCTGAAATCCTGTATACTGTCTACTTTTTCTTTCTAGAGGTATTAACCAGAAACTATGCTGTAAATCAATTTTAGTGAAAAATGACATTCCTGTAATTCTTCCTAATATTCCATCTATACTCATTGGTGCTTCAAATTGCTTTTCAGTAATCTTGTTAATATTCCTTGCATCCAAACATAACCTGATTTCACCTGATCTTTTTCGTACTACTACTATGGGGTTAATAAAACGTGTGTCTGCCTTCTCAATGATCCCATCTTCTAACATATTATTAATTGTTTTGTTTACTTCTTCTCTGTATTTATATGGTATTGGGTATGATTTTGTTTTAAAATCTTTTTCTTCTTTAACATTTATACTATGGATATAATTTTGTGCGATTCTATTTTCTTTATTGACAAGTCCCTTGTGTTGCTGCAATATGGAAATGACTATTGATTTATATTCTTCAGGGCAATTTAAAACTTTCATTATATCTTCTTCTTTACAAATAAAATTATTCTTCATTATGTACTCATTATTCCTTGCTTCCAATTTTACGCACTCCGCCTCGTAGGCATCCATCTGCTTAAAATTTCCATTCCTTAAATATTCACTACAATAACTATTCTTTACATTCTTTTGGGACATTTCCCTATCATCAAAATACATTTTTTCTTCATAAACATCATTATTTTCTTTTAATAATATCCTATCAACTCTTATTCCTTCTTCCACCTCATCTTTCTGCATAAATTTAATTATTTGCCCTTCCAAAGTTACCATTTTTTCTTCAAAATCTATCTTTACTTTCTTCTTTTCCAATTCATCATTTCCCATTAATATATCAACACATAAATCCTTGACAATAAATCCTTGCATATTAATTTCTTTATTAAGAATATTAATTTTAAAATTGGCTAGTTTATCAATTTCACCCAACTTCTTATTATTTGCACCAATAATTTTAATTTTTGGAATCTTTATTATATCTGATAGTTTTAATGTATTAAAAATAAAATTCTCCGAGACTAATGTACTTTCTGAACCAGTATCTATCATAATTTTAATCATTTTATTTTTGGCCAAAGCATTTATATAAATTAAATTAATAGATTCAATAATTTTCTCTTCATCTAAAGAAATAAATTCAGAAGGTTTTTCATAATAGCAATGGCCTAACTTGTAATTCAGAAAGTTTACTGCACAAAATTTTGATTATTAGAATTGTCAGATTGTATCTGACCACTTGGATCTGATGTCCTATGTCCCTCCCTACTATGACTTCTACTCACATTCTCCTGCCTTGTACTACTTCGTTCCCTGCCTTCGCAGCTTCTATTCCTTCGAACACAATTTACCTGTCTGTTATAGTTAGGTCGTTCTGTATTTCTTCTATTGTTAAAATCTTGTCTATTATTATTAGTACTGTTATTAAAATGTTGTCTATTATAATTAGTATTATTATTAAAATTTTGTCTATTATAACTAGTATTATTATTAAAGTTCTGTCTATTTGGATTACTGTTATTATTATTAAAATTTTGTAAATTATTACCATACCTAGTATTATTGTTATATGATTGTCTATATTGTTGATTATCATTTTTATTATATTGAAAAGTATTGTTGTTTTTTCTGTTGTTATTATTACTTGTCATATTGCCTCTTTGTATTCTTTGAATAAAATTAATAAAACTATCTATTGTTTGAATATTTTGTACAGTTACGGTTTGCACAACATCAGCATCAAAATGTCTAGATACATTTAAGACTGTTTCATCCTCTCTAAGTGGTGGTTCTAAATATTTTGCAACTGTTATCAATTTCAATGCATAATCTACCATATTTGATTTTAAATTTTGATTATACTTTCCAAAATATAGAATTTCTCTAAACTTTGCTTGCTCTAATTCACCCCAATAATAATTTAAAAATTTATTTTCAAATGTTTGAAAGTTATCTAAATCATTTTCAATACTAGCAAACCAAGTTGCTGCATTGTCATTTAATGTCATTCTAATATAATCTTTAATATCATAAATATTATTCACAAATCTTAATTTATGTTTTAAACTATTTATGTATACTCTAGGATGCAAATTTTTTATATTACCAGAGAATTTAATCCCAGTCTCATTTGTTAAATTTAAGTAAGGTCTCCCTATGTCTCTCATTTGTGAAATATCATCTATTCTCTGTTCCACATTTCTTATTTGATTACTATTTATTTGGATATTTTGTTGTATATCGTCTAATTTTTCTTCTGTGTTTCTCCTGTCTTCATTAATTTTTACTTCTAAGTTACATTTCTCCAACTCTATTTTCTGTTCTATATCTATTTTATTATCTTGAATAATCCTCTTTACTTCTGTCCTCTCATTGTCTATCCTTTTCTTGTAGTCATTCCGTATACTTTTTATTTCATTTGCAACTTTTTTTTCTGCAGCTTCAAGTTTTTTATCCATTTGTTTTTCCATTTGTTTTACAATTTTATTATTATTATCTTCTATTTTCTTTTCTAATTTTCTATAATTCTCTTCCAATTTCTGTT
This sequence comes from Diabrotica undecimpunctata, assembly GCF_040954645.1. Lineage (NCBI taxonomy): Eukaryota > Metazoa > Arthropoda > Insecta > Coleoptera > Chrysomelidae > Diabrotica > Diabrotica undecimpunctata. Next base: position 90,681,729 of record NC_092807.1, on the reverse strand, counting down.
CCATTTTTTTCATGTCTTCTTTAACTTCTTTTGAATTCTCTTCCAATTTTTTTATGTCTTCTTTGATTTCTTTTGAATTCTCTTCTATTGTCTTGTTCATCTGCATCATTAATGACATCAAAGCTGCCATATTGACATTTTCCTCTCTTTCTGGATTCATTTCTGCAGTATCTTGTGGAACTTGAACTAAACTCTCCTCTTGTATAGGTTGTGTTTCTACGTCCACATCTTCTTCATTCTTTTTGCTTCTTGTACCTTTTTTTCCTTGAGACATTTTAAGACTTTACTTGTTCAAATATAATTAAAAATAAAATCTATAATTTTTTCTTTCTACTGATAATTAATTTAATTATATGAGAGCACTTATCTTCCCAAACTAATTCTTTTAAATAGAGAGCCCCACGTTGGGCGCCAAATTGTTATGATGTGTTTTTTGTTTGAATGATGAGCAATGAGTATTTTTAATAATATAATATATAGGGTTTTTATCGCGGTTCTCAAAGAATTAGTTTTAGATTTAGAATTAGTAATTAGAATTAGGTGTAATTCTACTATTTTATCGTGAGTAAAACTGCTTATAAATGAATCAAATTTTGTAATTTGTGCCTTAAAGATACCACGCTTTCTTTTTAAAACTGTTAACTGATCCATTGCATCGACTATGTATAATATTAATAAAGTTTAAAGCTTGCTATTAATAAATCCTAACAAACCGAAATTATAATAACCTTGTGACACAAATTAATATCTCTCTTATTCCAGGATAGGTATTATAGGAATGAAAAATGTGTACTCACCACATACCATGCCATATAAACTTTTTCACTTGCCGATAAAAAATACACTAACACTTGTTGCTTGTTGATAAAATCCGTTCGAATGACCATGAATAATGTTTTTATTTCTGAGCCTTCAGAAGTATTGTGGACTGTATTCCTTGTATAAAAATATTTATTCTGACTTTAACACCTTTATTATAATAATTTTATAAGAACTTAAAATTAACAAAACCCAAAAAAGAATGTCTTATTTCTCCTTGACAGCTACGCGCCGTCGTTGTCGCTAATGTTCGATCCATGCGCCCTGTGGTCCGTGCAGGGACGGCTCTTGCACTGTTGACTGCTGAACAATAATATATAGGGTTTTTATCGCGGTTCTCAAAGAATTAGTTTGTAAGTACTTTTTTAAATTATCTTTATTATAACTATTATGAAACACACATATATATATCTAACCTAGTCAATGTAAATTTAAAATAAACTATCTTTAAACTGATATTCTTATAAAACTAATTAAATTCTATAGACAATCTAAAATTTAAACAAACTATCTTCAAAATTGAAATTGTTATGACACTAACTAAATTATATTAACAAAATTTTGTACCTTTCTTTCACTGAATGCCTAAATGAACTATTTTCCACTAAGTATATAGATTCTAATCACCACTGAATGTCTTCGTACTTCAGTTATCCTTGTTTTTTTGTGAAATTACTTTTTTCAATTATCAGCTTCTACCAATTTAAGATATATTTTTCTTCACCAGCATCTATACACCACCAACCAAACCAGCAAACAGCATTTATATTTATTCTTCTTTTCAATATACCAATATCCAATTATTATAAGTTGATTTATACTAATCTCCAACCATAATATAATTTAATTTCTTCCAATATACTTTTATAATCTCCAATAATTATTTGTGTATAATTATAAATGTGCATTAATTATATGCATAATTTTTAATCTTCATTTAACTCACTATATTAAACAATTCGACTATTTGTACCTGATTCACTGACTCCAACTAACTTTCATATTTCTTACTAAACTTTTCTGACTGACTTCTTGAAAATTCTGAACAATTTACTTCAATATTCACTAACTAATTGTATCTTTCTACTCACTTTCATAATAAACTGGCCTGACTTCTGACTAAAAACTTAAAAACTGCCAAAAACTGCCATCTTGAATCCAAATCACGGGTATTTATATGTTTTTGGATTTCTAGAACCATCTCGTAAGATATCATGTTCTATTTTGTTCTATTAACTACTTGTCTGAATTTTCTGGAACAAACCATTTCGCAAACATGGCCATCTCCGGAGATCCAGAGAATTCCATTCTTTTCTATTAATAATTTTGTTTACATTTAGGCTTTTCAGATCAGAATATATAATTAAATTAGTAACTTAACATTCTAATTTAATAAAATACACATTTCAAACAATATATTATTATAACCCACTTTATATTCGTAAATATTCTTAAACGTCACTTCAGAGTATAAATATCTGTCAATCTCCGAGAGTATTTTTGGTTGCCTAAGCACATGGCTCACTTATATATATTTACAATATTAAAATACAACTTTTTACAATTATTATATGCTAATTTATTAAAAATGCCCTCACATAAATATATTTTTATTAAATTCTCTAGTATATAACTTATTTAAAACAACCAAATATCTAATATTATGTAGTATATAACTTATAAATTATTTTCTATAAACCCTAATCGTCACAATACCCCAAAAATAATATTTAAAATAAATAATTTACTTATTATTTTTTTAAATATTAATTTTCTCATACCTTATTAAATTTAATAAATTAATAATTCAATTTTTTTTTATTATTTAAAGTGTGTTAAATACATCCCTGTTCGCTGTCTATGTCAAAGCAGAGAACAACGGAGCACAGTTCGGCTATTCTATGGTCAAACTGTCATGTCAAATGGGGCAATGAATGCGATATCAGAGAATAAAATATAACCTTAATTAAAAATATAATCGATATGGTGTTCTGTTTATTTATAGACAAAATCTAGTAATTATTTCCATTCAAAATAACTTTCATCAATATAAATTGGTAAGTTTTTTTCACTTTATTATATTAGAAAGACATTTTTATAGCAATTATAGTATCTAACCCCAAATTATGATTTTTAGGGTACCAAACAATTTCCATATGTACAAAATTCAAAAAGTACGATGTCAAATTGATTCAAAATATCATGAAGACATCTACATAGAGCACTGCAAGATGATTGAAGTCCAAATGGTACTACTTTGAATTGATATACTACTCCATCTATCTGAAATCCTGTATACTGTCTACTTTTTCTTTCTAGAGGTATTAACCAGAAACTATGCTGTAAATCAATTTTAGTGAAAAATGACATTCCTGTAATTCTTCCTAATATTCCATCTATACTCATTGGTGCTTCAAATTGCTTTTCAGTAATCTTGTTAATATTCCTTGCATCCAAACATAACCTGATTTCACCTGATCTTTTTCGTACTACTACTATGGGGTTAATAAAACGTGTGTCTGCCTTCTCAATGATCCCATCTTCTAACATATTATTAATTGTTTTGTTTACTTCTTCTCTGTATTTATATGGTATTGGGTATGATTTTGTTTTAAAATCTTTTTCTTCTTTAACTTTTATACTATGGATATAATTTTGTGCAATTCTATTTTCTTTATTGACAAGTCCCTTGTGTTGCTGCAATATGGAAATGACTATTGATTTATATTCTTCAGGGCAATTTAAAACTTTCATTATATCTTCTTCTTTACAAATAAAATTATTCTTCATTATGTACTCATTATTCCTTGCTTCCAATTTTACGCACTCCGCCTCGTAGGCATCCATCTGCTTAAAATTTCCATTCCTTAAATATTCACTACAATAACTATTCTTTACATTCTTTTGGGACATTTCCCTATCATCAAAATACATTTTTTCTTCATAAACATCATTATTTTCTTTTAATAATATCCTATCAACTCTTATTCCTTCTTCCACCTCATCTTTCTGCATAAATTTAATTATTTGCCCTTCCAAAGTTACCATTTTTTCTTCAAAATCTATCTTTACTTTCTTCTTTTCCAATTCATCATTTCCCATTAATATATCAACACATAAATCCTTGACAACAAATCCTTGCATATTAATTTCTTTATTAAGAATATTAATTTTAAAATTGGCTAGTTTATCAATTTCACCCAACTTCTTATTATTTGCACCAATAATTTTAATTTTTGGAATCTTTATTATATCTGATAGTTTTAATGTATTAAAAATAAAATTCTCCGAGACTAATGTACTTTCTGAACCAGTATCTATCATAATTTTAATCATTTTATTTTTGGCCAAAGCATTTATATAAATTAAATTAATAGATTCAATAATTTTCTCTTCATCTAAAGAAATAAATTCAGAAGGTTTTTCATAATAGCAATGGCCTAACTTGTAATTCAGAAAGTTTACTGCACAAAATTTTGATTATTAGAATTGTCAGATTGTATCTGACCACTTGGATCTGATGTCCTATGTCCCTCCCTACTATGACTTCTACTCACATTCTCCTGCCTTGTACTACTTCGTTCCCTGCCTTCGCAGCTTCTATTCCTTCGAACACAATTTACCTGTCTGTTATAGTTAGGTCGTTCTGTATTTCTTCTATTGTTAAAATCTTGTCTATTATTATTAGTACTGTTATTAAAATGTTGTCTATTATAATTAGTATTATTATTAAAATTTTGTCTATTATAACTAGTATTATTATTAAAGTTCTGTCTATTTGGATTACTGTTATTATTATTAAAATTTTGTAAATTATTACCATACCTAGTATTATTGTTATATGATTGTCTATATTGTTGATTATCATTTTTATTATATTGAAAAGTATTGTTGTTTTTTCTGTTGTTATTATTACTTGTCATATTGCCTCTTTGTATTCTTTGAATAAAATTAATAAAACTATCTATTGTTTGAATATTTTATACAGTTACGGTTTGCACAACATCAGCATCAAAATGTCTAGATACATTTAAGACTGTTTCATCCTCTCTAAGTGGTGGTTCTAAATATTTTGCAACTGTTATCAATTTCAATGCATAATCTACCATATTTGATTTTAAATTTTGATTATACTTTCCAAAATATAGAATTTCTCTAAACTTTGCTTGCTCTAATTCACCCCAATAATAATTTAAAAATTTATTTTCAAATGTTTGAAAGTTATCTAAATCATTTTCAATACTAGCCAACCAAGTTGCTGCATTGTCATTTAATGTCATTCTAATATAATCTTTAATATCATAAATATTATTCACAAATCTTAATTTATGTTTTAAACTATTTATGTATACTCTAGGATGCAAATTTTTTATATTACCAGAGAATTTAATCCCAGTCTCATTTGTTAAATTTAAGTAAGGTCTCCCTATGTCTCTCATTTGTGAAATATCATCTATTCTCTGTTCCACATTTCTTATTTGATTACTATTTATTTGGATATTTTGTTGTATATCGTCTAATTTTTCTTCTGTGTTTCTCCTGTCTTCATTAATTTTTACTTCTAAGTTACATTTCTCCAACTCTATTTTCTGTTCTATATCTATTTTATTATCTTGAATAATCCTCTTTACTTCTGTCCTCTCATTGTCTATCCTTTTCTTGTAGTCATTCCGTATACTTTTTATTTCATTTGCAACTTTTTTTTCTGCAGCTTCAAGTTTTTTATCCATTTGTTTTTCCATTTGTTTTACAATTTTATTATTATTATCTTCTATTTTCTTTTCTAATTTTCTATAATTCTCTTCCAATTTCTGTTCCATTTTTTTCATGTCTTCTTTAACTTCTTTTGAATTCTCTTCCAATTTTTTTATGTCTTCTTTGATTTCTTTTGAATTCTCTTCTATTGTCTTGTTCATCTGCATCATTAATGACATCAAAGCTGCCATATTGACATTTTCCTCTCTTTCTGGATTCATTTCTGCAGTATCTTGTGGAACTTGAACTAAACTCTCCTCTTGTATAGGTTGTGTTTCTACGTCCACATCTTCTTCATTCTTTTTGCTTCTTGTACCTTTTTTTCCTTGAGACATTTTAAGACTTTACTTGTTCAAATATAATTAAAAATAAAATCTATAATTTTTTCTTTCTACTGATAATTAATTTAATTATATGAGAGCACTTATCTTCCCAAACTAATTCTTTTAAATAGAGAGCCCCACGTTGGGCGCCAAATTGTTATGATGTGTTTTTTGTTTGAATGATGAGCAATGAGTATTTTTAATAATATAATATATAGGGTTTTTATCGCGGTTCTCAAAGAATTAGTTTTAGATTTAGAATTAGTAATTAGAATTAGGTGTAATTCTACTATTTTATCGTGAGTAAAACTGCTTATAAATGAATCAAATTTTGTAATTTGTGCCTTAAAGATACCACGCTTTCTTTTTAAAACTGTTAACTGATCCATTGCATCGACTATGTATAATATTAATAAAGTTTAAAGCTTGCTATTAATAAATCCTAACAAACCGAAATTATAATAACCTTGTGACACAAATTAATATCTCTCTTATTCCAGGATAGGTATTATAGGAATGAAAAATGTGTACTCACCACATACCATGCCATATAAACTTTTTCACTTGCCGATAAAAAATACACTAACACTTGTTGCTTGTTGATAAAATCCGTTCGAATGACCATGAATAATGTTTTTATTTCTGAGCCTTCAGAAGTATTGTGGACTGTATTCCTTGTATAAAAATATTTATTCTGACTTTAACACCTTTATTATAATAATTTTATAAGAACTTAAAATTAACAAAACCCAAAAAAGAATGTCTTATTTCTCCTTGACAGCTACGCGCCGTCGTTGTCGCTAATGTTCGATCCATGCACCCTGTGGTCCGTGCAGGGACGGCTCTTGCACTGTTGACTGCTGAACAATAATATATAGGGTTTTTATCGCGGTTCTCAAAGAATTAGTTTGTAAGTACTTTTTTAAATTATCTTTATTATAACTATTATGAAACACACATATATATATATCTAACCTAGTCAATGTAAATTTAAAATAAACTATCTTTAAACTGATATTCTTATAAAACTAATTAAATTCTATAGACAATCTAAAATTTAAACAAACTATCTTCAAAATTGAAATTGTTATGACACTAACTAAATTATATTAACAAAATTTTGTACCTTTCTTTCACTGAATGCCTAAATGAACTATTTTCCACTAAGTATATAGATTCTAATCACCACTGAATGTCTTCGTACTTCAGTTATCCTTGTTTTTTTTGTGAAATTACTTTTTTCAATTATCAGCTTCTACCAATTTAAGATATATTTTTCTTCACCAGCATCTATACACCACCAACCAAACCAGCAAACAGCATTTATATTTATTCTTCTTTTCAATATACCAATATCCAATTATTATAAGTTGATTTATACTAATCTCCAACCATAATATAATTTAATTTCTTCCAATATACTTTTATAATCTCCAATAATTATTTGTGTATAATTATAAATGTGCATTAATTATATGCATAATTTTTAATCTTCATTTAACTCACTATATTAAACAATTCGACTATTTGTACCTGATTCACTGACTCCAACTAACTTTCATATTTCTTACTAAACTTTTCTGACTGACTTCTTGAAAATTCTGAACAATTTACTTCAATATTCACTAACTAATTGTATCTTTCTACTCACTTTCATAATAAACTGGCCTGACTTCTGACTAAAAACTTAAAAACTGCCAAAAACTGCCATCTTGAATCCAAATCACGGGTATTTATATGTTTTTGGATTTCTAGAACCATCTCGTAAGATATCATGTTCTATTTTGTTCTATTAACTACTTGTCTGAATTTTCTGGAACAAACCATTTCGCAAACATGGCCATCTCCGGAGATCCAGAGAATTCCATTCTTTTCTATTAATAATTTTGTTTACATTTAGGCTTTTCAGATCAGAATATATAATTAAATTAGTAACTTAACATTCTAATTTAATAAAATACACATTTCAAACAATATATTATTATAACCCACTTTATATTCGTAAATATTCTTAAACGTCACTTCAGAGTATAAATATCTGTCAATCTCCGAGAGTATTTTTGGTTGCCTAAGCACATGGCTCACTTATATATATTTACAATATTAAAATACAACTTTTTACAATTATTATATGCTAATTTATTAAAAATGCCCTCACATAAATATATTTTTATTAAATTCTCTAGTATATAACTTATTTAAAACAACCAAATATCTAATATTATGTAGTATATAACTTATAAATTATTTTCTATAAACCCTAATCGTCACAATATATATATATATATATATATATATATATATATATATATATATATATATTATATATATTATATATTATATATATATATATATATATATATATATATATATATTAATATATATATATATATAAATATATATTAATATATATATATATATATATATATATATATATATATATATATATTATTATATATAATGAATATGAAAGTTCTCAATGCAATATCAGCAAAATACTTGGACATAACCCTAGACGCGAGGCTGCGCTGGAAAATCCATGTCAAAAAGAAAAGAGGGGGGCTTGATATTAGATATAAGAAATTGTATCGGCTGATTGGAAAAAGTTCAGCATTATCCATTAATAATAAATTATCCATTTACAAGCAAGTACTGAGGCCCGTATGGGTATATGGGTGCCAACTCTGGGGCTGTACCAAAGCTAGTAATCTACATATGATCCAGAGATTTCAAAACAAAGTACTGAAGAACATTGTTGATGCTCCTTGGTATATCCGTAACAGCAACCTCCGCCAAGACCTGGGTATTGAAACTGTGACCGTAGTAATCAAGAGAAAAGCAGCAAGTTACGAGCAGAGGCTGCATAATCATGTGAATGTCGAGGCAATCCAGCTTCTCGGCAACACTCAACTAAATAGAAGACTTAAAAAAACAAAATCATTTGAGTTAGTGTAAATGTGTAACAGTTTAGTGTAAAAGTCAGAGTATAGTGCTGTGATGTTATTGCATGTTAGTTTTAGTGCATTAGTTGATAGATTAAATAAGAGTAAGACATAGGGCAAGCCCTTAAATATAAGTATTTGCAGTTTATTAAGTTAGGTCAGAAAATATCTAATAATTGGTCATTTGTGACCAGATAGCAGTACACAAACACCGTACAGGTGTTATACAAAAAAAATTATTATTTATTAACATTAAGAGCTGAAACTTAAACAAATTTTAAAAAATATCTTAATTTTATGATCCAACTGATAGACGGTATACACAGTGAAGAAGTAAAACGTTATAACTCGTTAAGATGATGGTACTCGTAAAATACCGCTACTGGAAGGCGAACCGAAGAACTATCCGCTGGAATTTCTCAGTTTGTTGCTGGTGATTGGTCATAGAAGATTCTGATTTTTTTTTTTGAAAAGTGTGGTTTTTTACCAGCTTTACATTAATTCTACTTACAAACATGTGACGTAAAAAAATATCAAAGTTATTAAACATGTTTTAGAAACTAATAAGTCAGCCCTTGTTTAAACTTTTTTGAATAACAAATTTATTTGAATGTTGAACTTTTTTTATTAAATCTGATAATTAAAGCATTAAAGAATTCATTATGATTTATAAAATACCGGGATAAAAAAATTGAATAACGTAAAAACTATTTTGTCGATCTGTTTGAAATTTGAGATACCTTAATACTTCATTAACGGCCTTAATTTTAAGTAATTATATTACAGGTATTTATGCAAAAAACAAAGTTACATTTTTTATTTAAGACATTTTTCTCTAGAATAAATAATAAACATTTTGTAGGCAAAAAACTATGTTTTTCGCTTTTTAAGATTGTTTAAAAAAACACAACAAAAGCAGCTGTAAGTCTTCACGGAGATTTTATTAGCTACTCGTCATACACCTTTTAGAATCTTCAAATATCTGTATAGGATGTTTTTAACTTTTTTCTTTATTGACTAGGGTAAAGACCAGCTGGACAACAAACCATTCAATTAGAAATTATTATTATGGAATATATTAACACAAAAGATGGAACAACTTTTAAGGTGGATTTAAAATATTTATTGGAGATGCGATAAAATGTTGATAAGTACAATATATTTTTCACTTAACTTTTTATTTTAATTTGAAAATGTACCCGTTTCACTTATAAACTATAAAAAATATGTAAATTCTTAAAAATACTGCAATGAATTTAACGATAGGAACTCCATCTCTTCCGCTTGACGGTCAGAGAAGAAACGAATTATGAAATAACATAGAATTTGGTTAACAGGTAACAAGTCAATTCTCGCTTGTCGTACTGGACCTTAATTAAGACTTTATTCATATACGTATAGAATTTCATGTCATTTTAATAAATTAATTTTTGAACTGCGTATTACCGTTGTCAATGGAGAATAAATTAAAAGGTGTACCTACTAAAATTTTACAAGTGCAGAAAAAAAACAATTTTTTACGTCTTATAATATACAGCTCTCTTTCATTTCTATATATAATTTTTTTCTAGCACTGTATAACATAGTTAAACTCATCAAAGTAATCGTCTAGCCGAAGGTAGATATTTATATACGATTTCCCAAAGTTGGCGTGTCCGATTCCAAGGCTCTTGCTCGTGTTTGTTTGACCCTCGCCTTAAATTTCATAAAGTTACAATAAAGATCAGAATGTGACGGTTTATTCGATGCTCGAACGAGACGTTACACTTTTTTATTTCGTTCGCATTTTATATATCCGAAGAAATTAGGCTTTATGTCGACAGTATTGGCAACAAAACTGTTTTTACGGGGTAAAAAAATGTTTGACTTTATTCGGGTCTGTTCCTGAGCAGATGCCAATAATTGTGTATAACAAGTTTGAGCTCTTTTCGGTGTGCTGTAAATTTTATTGGAATTGCTTTATTGTTTTTCGCTCCAACGAATATATTTACACAAGATATACAAACACATTAAAAGAGTATTTCACATTCGTGAAATATACTGTATTATCTTCAATATTTTCTAGAACAGGATTGTTTTATGTTTTATTTATTTTGGAATAAAAACTAAAAAAATACTTGTATTATTGACTTATAATAGTATTTTTAAATAAATTACAGAAAGATTTAATGATTTGAATGCTAAAAACAATATTGATAAAACGAGATTACAAATAGGTGTATTTCTACTATTGTAAATAAATCCATATTATGAAGATTCTGAAACAGTTTTCTTGTGGCATGTATAAAATAACAATGCGATATTTCCAACAGTATGCTAGCCAGTTTCGATATATTATCAACTAAATAATGATTTCTAGAATCAAAAATTTGGATTAGCCATAAGCTCATTCTTATCTTCATTATTAGCAGACATATATCCATGAATAATTTTAGACAAAACGTTGTACACAAACAAAACAAATAACCTGCAATATGATAGATACATGTAGATGATGTGTCATATATTTAGCTTCGCGAAGCAGAAACATTAAATACATTTCTGATAGACATCAAAAATAAAGAAGAATCACAAAAGAAGATACAGGATATGCAGTCAAAGTTTACAAAAAACCATCCCAGACCAACAGATATTTAAATTAATATTTAAACAACAACGTAAACATCAAAAAGAGAATTATCAAATGATTATCTGATAGAGTCTAAGACACATTATCTAATGAAAATGCATTTCAGGAAGAAATAAACCCGCTAACAGAGGTTTTAACAAAATATGATTACTCACTATCATTTTTAAAAAAGAAATTTCACAAGATTTAATAACGATAAAACACCACAAGCAATCCAGAAACAATCACAAGAAGAGATTTAAAGATGACAATACCATAATTATGTCAAGTGCTTATCAGAAAAAATGAGAAGGATAGGACATAAAAACTATAGCAAAAAAAATCATAGCAACATTCAAAACAACCACTACACTGAGATCTATCCTGTCCAAAACTAAACCTAACAACACATAAGAGAGGCCAAAGAACTGCATATATAGAATACTTCTACAAATCATAGATTTACAAACTTGTTTGGGACAATGAGTATAGAGTACAAAAGAAAGATGCAATAATAATGATAAAAGAAATATACATGAAAATGGTAAAAATAAAAGAAGCAGCTCTCATCCTACTAAATGAAGGAAAATATGTAGCAAACACATCAGCGGAATGTAGCAGGTTCTGGTTTCTAATACTAAAAAAGAACTCTTTTTATTTTATCATATTATTTTATTCAGGCCACCTGCGGCTCTGTTTGCTATTTTTTGCTCTGTTTAGTTTATTCTAGTATTACCTAGTTAGTAGTGCCTAGATATTAAACCATCACATGTTCCAATATCTGACCTTCCAGCTCAAATTTACGTCTTAGTAAATTTCCTTTTATAACCATGCATTTTGTCTTTCTTAAGGAAATTAACATGTTAAATTTTCTGGTGCTCATATTAAATTGGCGCAGCATACGTTGTAAATTATCTTCACTTTGAGGAGTAGTATTGCGTCGTCTGCATAGCAGATTATTTCAAGTTGTTTTTTTCCCATTTGGCATCCTTATGTAGTTATTATTTTTTTATTATTTTATCCATATCAAGTTTAACAGTAGATCACTCAGAGAATCTTCCTGTCTTATCCCATTGGGAGCTTCAATAGGGTCAGTCAGTTCTTCCTCTGCTTTTAATTTTATTGATAATTTGTTGCTGGGGTAATTTACCTACATAAAAGTAAAAGATCTTGAAACATTTTCGTCTTGAAAATCAACAAATTAAAAATGTTTAGAAAAACGTAGATTTGTTTTTTTCATATATAAATTAATTTTAATTGGATTGTAAAAAATGACATGTCGTTATAATGCCTGATTAGTTAGCAATGAACTTATTGTAATTTTAGTGTAATATGATTTTCCTATAATGAAATAATCCAACAAAAGTTAAGAAGTGCACAAATTTAATGGAAATTTTTAACATAAAAGTCACTTTAAAACATACAAATCTAACAACAAGTGTGTTTAATAATCCGTGTTTCCTCCAGCAGCGTTAATTACTGCTTGACACTGCCTTGGTATTATTAAAATGAAAATCCGTCTCTTCCCTGTATCAAGGTAGAGAAGAAACCTAGCTTCGTCTGTATATAATACAGAGCTTCATTCTTGTAAGCCCCAATGTACATGTTGTTGTGCCCAGCTTAATAGTTCTGTCGAGAAGTAGTTGCACGTTTGTGCGATTCGCGATTGTGACGTATATCGACGTCACAATCACGAAATCAGTCTCCTAGACACGTCAAAATGACGTGCAACATCAGCTTGTGAACGATCGGTGTCAATCATATTAACACTACCATTTGAACATGTGTTAAATGCCGACACTCCATGTCTTCGCGTTAAATAATCTTGTTTTAGTAAAATTTTAGTAAATATAGACTATCTTTAGAATGAAGCAGATTTTTTTCAGTTTAAACCAATTATTCGTTCGAATTTGAAGCGCTGTCACTTTTGCCTCAATAAAACAGTGCCATTGACAGCTAATTTTTCATGGTATACCTTGATTTGTAGAGCAAGTTTTCAAATCGAACGGTGTGTATTAACAAAAAAGTGTGAAATAATAGTGGTGTTCCTTAGACTTTTTTTATGTGTGTACTTACTTGTGTGTCACATCAAAAGTAGAATTTGAAACTAAAGAATGTTGGTATCGTTCTGCGGTAAGTATATTTCAAATCATTAACAGTTAACTATTATGTTTATATAGGATTAAGCCCCAATTGGTGATAATTTATTAAGGGTATTGGCAATGATGCAAACTGTAAACTTTTGTTACCATACTTTGTTTGTTTCTTTCAATCGTTGTCGGTTTAAAATCTGCAAAAATATCTGAAGAAATAAATACACTACCCACAATAAAAAAAATTATATGTCAATTCTAATTTAAGATCTGTCCCTCTTACTAGAAAATATTTTTTTTGTAGCCAAATTAAAACTTAGGATTAGAAGGTTTAAATACAACTGTTTGTACCACCGAATGATATGATATTACTTTATTAGGGGTGAATAAGAATAAGAAGTAATTTGAGAAATATTTGCTGTCACAGTAATACCAAATATTTAACAACTGTTATATAATGTCACAATACAGGTAAGCTTAAGGGACGTATACAAACTCATCACTTTATAGACCCCCATCAAATTATTAGACCCTACGAGATGTAGCAAACTGGTCACTGGTATCCGTTGGCGACCCGTAGACTGATCACCACAGATGGGTAAACTCATCACCAGCATTTTTGCCCCAAAGTGCTAGTTTCTAATGTAGAAGACTGCCTGTTACCTCTTATACTTCTTGTTTACGTAGTAGCTTAATCGTAGTAGCTTAATAAATAGAGAAATTATTTTAAGCAAATTGCTTTAAAATTCAGCTGATATATTTATATCGAGTGTCACCGTTGGAGTGACGGTGAGTGGCATATAAGAAGTATCTGCTAATCTAAACAGATTTGAGATCTAAAACTTCAGCTAGATAGGTTTTTGATAGTAAACTTTTTAATGAAAATATTTTAAGCAATAAGTATTCAAGGTTACACCGGCAATGGTTCCGAAGTTCATTATTTGATATGCATTGTATTTTTTAATTTCTCGTTAAATTCTAGGGCTACTTTTTGACCATACATTAGGTCTGAATGTTATGAATGTCTGAAAAAATAATAGGCCATTTTAAAATATCTGACAAACAGGTAGAGCTAAAAAGCTTGCTAGTTAGTGTGAGTATGTCTCTACTGCATATAAGAAGAACGAAATTTAATTTTCTACGCCCCCAAAGCTCTACAGCTCAGGGAATCATTTGCGGGAATTTTTAAATTTGATATAGTTGTCAATTTATTTATTATGACAGACTGGAATAATATGCTTAAATACATACAGTGTGCTGGTTTTTAGAACCGATGAATAACATCCATTTTATGGCCTTTACCTGCCACGGGGTACAGGTAGGTCAGTGATTAGTATGCAAATCTCTCCAGGTCTATTTTAACATCATACTAGAGTGTTTATGTTGATGATGACTTAACATGTACTTACCTTAAGGACAATAAAATTATAACAATATTATATAAACTCTTTGTAAATAAAATTTTTGTATTTTTACGTACGCACGTACTTCTATTGACCAAACCTTGTAGCAAATCCTCATAAATTTTTTCAATTATCAATATTGACTCTCTTTACAAACCTTCCATGAAGGTCATAAAAGCTGCAAAGAAAACAAAAATTAATTTTTTAGAGTGTATCGACGGAAACAGATTTAGAAAAAGTGCTGTTGTAATTGATTGTAAGCGCAAAGTGTATTGGAAGAAATTCATTCCAAGATTGAATAAATATTACCTTTTGGGTGTGGTTTGCAAGAAAAGCAGTTGGTAGTATAATCGAGGCTCACGTGACGGTTGGTTAATGCGGTTGAGGGAAATAGATTTTGTGATATATGTCACATTTACGTGCCGGGAATAGAAGAATTAAGGGTTAATTTCGAAGAATTTAGAAATCGGCAATTTTGTATTAATTTATTTGCTTTTGTCAACGTGTTCGTTGCTATAAACAACTTTTTCATAAATCTTTTTTGTCAAAAAGCAAATTCCGGCATGGGTGTAATGTGATTGATATGTAAATTACCGTCTTTTGGCTTATTACAATACAAAACCTATATATATATATATATATATATATATATATATATATATATATATATATATATATATATATACATATTTATATATATATATATATATATATATATATATATATATAAATATATATATATATATATACATATAATATATATATATATATATGCATATATATATATATATATATATATATATATATATATATATATATATATATATATATATATATATATATATATATATGTATATATATAGACATCTTTAAGGAATGTGACCGTTTAATTTAATATAAAAATAACATCTAACATTAGCAATACATCTAATATGAGAACCAATTAAGTAAATGATCTTACCTTTAAAAGATCTGTAGCGTTAAAATGGTATCAATGTGAAGAAACATGAAAAAGGCAAACATCAAAAATTAATCTAATAAATATATCAGCAAAAAAAAACACAGAAACACACAACGCCGGAAGGTTCCCAATTTACGTAATTTTATACTAATTTTTTATTTTAACTTTTGACAACATTGATTGATTATAAAATCTATCAAAAAATGTACTTTTCAATTTTGAAATGTTATATTAACAATTAACAACGGCACGGCTAGGGTTCTTGACTGTTATGACCATATCATGCAAAATGAAGTATTTGAAAGCTCGAATGTCAGAACTGACAATCAGCTGGTGAGACTGAAGGAAAAGTTTTGTAGATGCCAACATAAAGGTTGTGATATAATAAAAAAAACTGAAGTTCTCTTAATATGACACATCTCCATAAACTGTCTCTTATTAAGGTTACGTTCTCTACAGAGAATTCTAACATCATCAAAATTCACAGTATGTTTGGTGTTGATTGCATGTTGTGCAAGGGCACAGGTAGGTATGTTTAGAAAGTTTAATGTCACTACGATGTGAAGTAAGGCGTCCTTTATCGGAACGGCCCGTCTGACCAATATAATATGCATAACAAATATAAAAGAAACAAACGACGAATGTATATATATATATATATATATATATATATATATATATATATATATATATATATATATATATATAAAATATATTTGAGTTTTCCAAAACTATATTTTTAAAAAATATTTATTTAACACAAAATACTAACAATAGGTTTTACTACGATAAAAGCAGAATCTAGACTAACTAACAATATGATTTTTTATACAGAAAGAAATATAATATTAAAAGTATAACATTCGGAACGTATGTTGTCTTAATCAGCGTTCTTCAGTTCACTGGACTTGGGTCATTACCTCATTAAAGCTTAGTTCGTAATTTATGGGTCGATAACTCCTCCTCTCCTAGAACGAAGCCTGTTGTGGAAGTTCGATTGTTGGCCCTTCTTCTTCCTTCTTTGTAGAATTGTTTTTCTTTGTTTTCGCTATTTTCTTTTTAAATAGAACAATAATTGTTATAATTATTCCAATGTACAATAGTGTTGTCCAAATACTTGGAACGTGATACACAGGCGTAGTTTGTAATATGGGTCTTAATTCATGATTTGGAATATCTTTAAGTTTTAATGAATTTAACGTTATTTCCATTGGTGCTATTTTAAGAATGTCGAGATTTAATTGTGGTACGTTTATCATCATTGGTTGTCCTGATGTGACATCTTGAAAGGTTAACTCTTTATTCTGGAATATAATTTTACATGGTGTGTTCTCTATGAGATAAATTCCGTTTAGGATTTTTATTTGCGTCTCTTCTGCACATTTAATGAGTATTTTTTCTTCTTTAGGAAAGACAGCTAAATATTGGTTAATTTCTGGGATAATTTCGATATGGTTTAATGGAATTTTCGCTTTTAAGTATTGGCAGTGTGTGGAGATGCCATGAAATAGAATTTCATCTTCACATGAGTGCTCGTGGTTGATTTGGAGATAACCAGGACATTGAAAGATCTTACCATAAGTACAAATGTCATTTAGAGGAATTGTTATTTTTTCGTTTTTTAATAAATATCTTGAGTTTGGTAACATGATAACAAATTCTGACTTACTTTTAGTTGGGATTGGTAATAATTTATAAAGGTCGAAATTAGATTCATAATTAATAGGAATTGAAAGAAAATATTGTATTTGGTTCTTTTCTATTTTACATGTTATTTGTAAAATAGCTTCGAAATCTAAAATGTTTTCATATTTTACTTCAAAGGGTAGTTGTGTTTTATAATGTGATGAAATTTTTTGGAGTTCATTATATAATTCACTGGACTTAATAATGCTAGGATGTAATGTTTTTAGTTTACAAAATGTAATAGAATTTTGGACACTTTCCATTGTATTGAGTATTAGGTTGTATGTTATTATAATTTCGTTAAACATGTCTTTTAAATAGTTGACGTTTTCAAGATTTGTTTGGAAGTCTACTATATTTTTTATTGCCAAAATTTTTGATTTTAAATTAATTTCATTTTCTTGTATGTTTTGAATTGTTTCATTAAAATTATTGATAATTTCGCGACTTAGCGAATACTGGTTATTGATTTGGCTTTGCAAGTTTGCTTCATTCGTCTTTAAGTGTTCTAGTATTGAGTTAATTTTTTCGCCATCTTCGGCATCTAAATTTCCTGTTACAGCTTTAATAATTGAACCGAACCCATTGATTATACCTCTTTTATTTCTTTGCAATTTTGTATGTATGTTTAGATTTTCAAATTGTTCCTCAATGTTATTTTTGACGTACTGTGCTAGATTAACATAATTTTTTGTTTCGTTATTAAAAAATTTACAATTAGAAAGATTATTTTTCAAGTGATCATATTGTATATTTAAGCTATCATATTCTTCTAAAAGCGGATTTAAATTGTAATAATGGACAAATGTGTGGCTAGATTTTTGAAGTTTTGCAGGTCCCAATTTGATTGGTAGTATGCCTAGATTATGGGTAACATCTTTTATTTGGATTGCTGCGCATCCGATTGCGAGGAACCTGAAAATTTGTAAGGTTTTCTTTTAGGTCGTTTGACGTTAGAAAAGTGGATATTTTCGGCAGTATTTTTATGTCGAGTAACTATTTTCGCGGTTTTCCTTTTTTTATTAATTTTGCTTATTTCTTCAGCATTGTATTTATTTTTTGTTTTACCTTGGAATTGTCTGTTACGCACAAATATTTTAGTGAGGATTATTTCAGGCAATTCTTCTCGTTTTTCGTTAGCTTTTGAGATTACTTTTTCTTTTACGTTTTGTAAAGATTTATTGATATTAGAATAAAGTATTTTCATCTTTTCTTTATGGTTTGAAATATAATTATTTAAAACTTGTTGATCGATATTGATATCAAAAGGAGAATTATTATCTATATGTCCCGTAATCAGCTCGTATGGTTTCATTTTTGTTACTGAATGGATGCTATTATTATAGGCTAGTAAGGCATAATTTATTTTATGTTCAATATGGTCATTTTTATATTCTTTTTGATTATTTAGTAGTCTAACGTGTTCAATGATCGTAGAATGAAATCTCTCGGCAATTCCATTAGACTCTGGATGTTGAGAGCTTATAAAATGTACTTTTACCTTGTGTAACTCTAACAGTTCTTTGACAACTGAATTTTTTA
The DNA here is from genome assembly GCF_040954645.1 of Diabrotica undecimpunctata. Taxonomy (NCBI): domain Eukaryota; kingdom Metazoa; phylum Arthropoda; class Insecta; order Coleoptera; family Chrysomelidae; genus Diabrotica; species Diabrotica undecimpunctata. Next base: position 90,662,597 of record NC_092807.1, on the reverse strand, counting down.
ATTCGGTTCCATTATCAGATATTATTTGTTCTGGTATGCAGTGATGAGTAAAATATCGGATTAATGCATTCGCTACTTCAATGCCTTGAGCTGAATTTATTTTGTATAGTTGACCATATTTAGAAAAAGAATCTATTATAGTTAAAAATTTTGTATTTTCCAACGTAATCGAATCTAGGTGTACAATTTGGAAGGGTTTAGTTGCAGTAGGTGTTATATTGAACATGGGTTTGACAGGTTTCTTGTCGTACTTTGTTAATTGGCAAATTTCACAATCGTTTATGAAGGTTTGGATAGATGCTCTTTGATTTGGCCAATAATATAAGGCTTTGATTCTACTTTCTGTTTCATCTAATCCTCTGTGGTTTTGTTTTCCTTCGTGATAATTTCTTATTATTTCCTCAATTTCATGTGGTGGGATATCAATTAGCTTCTTGGTGCATTTAATAAGAGATAATTGCGAAGATTTGAAATATTTTTGTATGACGTTACTAAATATTTCATATATAGGATCTTCTGTTCAAATGATATTTAATTTTAGGTGCTATATATTCTTTTACAAATTTAACTATGTCGCGTTCAGTGTTATTTTTTGAGAATTGTACAAGAATTCTTTGTTTTTTATCATAAAGTTTTATAATAGATGGTGCTGCTGGTTCGTAATTAACTTGAGAAATGATAATTTGATTCATTCCTGTGTTTACCGAGCTTTCTGATATAGGTATACCTGTAATCGGATTTTCTTTGTTTGTATGGATTGTAACACCGTCGCTATCATGGGAATCTTCATCATTGGCATCTTGATCATTTATTATTTCATCGGGTTCAACAATCAAAGACTCTGAATCTACATTATTTGGGGTTCCTAATAATGTTTCATCAAAATTTTCTATATAGTCGAAGAAATTTGGAGGTGTTTCGGGTTCTATGTCTTGAGTTTCATTTGCATTTAATCGTATTCTTGATAGACAATCACTATTTGTGTTTAGAGCACCTTTTTTATAAACAATCTCATAGTCATATTCTTCGAGTTTAAGTCTCCAGCGAACTAATTTTGAGCTAGGATCTTTTAACGAAAATAGCCATTGAAGAGGCTTGTGATCTGTCACGAGAGTCACACGACGACCAAAAATGTATGGGCGGAAATATTTAACAGCCCAAACTATAGCGAGAAGTTCCTTTTCGATCGTAGAGTAGTTTATTTCTGAATCATTCAATGTTCTACTCGCATAAGCAATTGGTAGATCAGAACCTATTTTTCCTTGACTTAAAACTGCACCTATTGCAAAGTTACTCGCATCTGTTGTCAGATTAAATGGTTTCGTAAAGTCAGGGTACTGTAAAATAGGTTCATTTGTAAGAAGATCTTTACAAATATTAAAGCATTCAACATAATCTGCGTCTTTAATATTTATTTCGTTATTCTTCTTCAGTCGCATTGTTAAGGGTTTTGTAATTTTTGAAAAATCTTTAATAAATTTCCGATAATATCCCAATAGTCCTAGGAATCCTTTTAATTGTTTCGTTGTAGCAGGTATTGGGAAGTGTTTTATAGCCTTTATTTTTTCTGGGTTTGGCTTTACTCCGTCTGGAGTGACAATATGACCTAAGTAGGCCACTTCTTTTTTTAAAAATTCAGATTTGTCCAACTGTATCTTAAAGTTGGATTCACGTAGTCTCTGAAATACTTCTCTTAAATTTATGAGATGTTCTTGGAGGCTAGTGCTAAATATTATAATATCATCTAGGTAGACAAGGCATTTTTCGTTTTGTATGCCTCTCAAAATGTTATCCATTACCCTCTGGAATGTAGCTGGGGCATTTCTAAGGCCAAATGGCATCCTTAAAAATTCATAATGCCCGTTTTCGGTGTTGAAAGCGGTTTTTTGGGATGTCTTCTTCTGCCATTTCTATCTGGTGAAACCCAGATGCTAAGTCTAGCGTGGTAAAGTACTGACAACGCCCTAATTTGTCCAAGAGATCAGTAATATTTGGAAGTGGATATCTATCTCCTAAAGTGATAGCATTTAAACGTCGGTAGTCAACTACAACGCGAAATTTAGGTTTGTTGGAGGCATCGAGTATTTTAGGAACCACCCAAATCGGTGAGGACCATGGAGAACTAGACGGTCTGATGATATTTTGGTTTAACATGCCTTGAATTTGATTTTGGACTTCTTTACGATATATTTCCGGATATCTGTATGATTTAGAATATATTGGAATCTCGTTAGAAGTTTTTATATTATGTTTTATTTTATTAGTGAAAGACAATTGGTTGCCCTCAATATGAAAAATGTCCGAATATTCTCTTATTAGTTTTAAAATGGAATTCCGCTCTTCGGTATTCATATGTTCGGTACGGATTTTCGAAATATCAAATTTAAATTTTTCGGTATATATAGAATTAAGATTGGGATGATTTATTTGTTCGTATTCATCGAACTTTTCAACTTCTATTGGTGAACTTAAATCAACTTTAAAATGGGACTCTGATGAGTTCGTAATAGTGCATAGGGCTTCATTATTAACAACTCTTGTAATACATTGGGGAATTTCTAATTTTCCTAATTTTGTATAAGGTACAATTACGTCACCATTTTCTATATTTTTTATGTTTAACCTAATTACTTGTTCGGAACGTGGAGACACTACTATACAATTCGTGCTGCCAGCGACCGGTCTATAATAGACAATTTTAATTGAGCAAGTAGGTGTTTTTAGTAAATTATTTACTAAATCAATATTTGCTTGTAATAATTTTAAATTATCTAATCCTAATAAGCAATCGAAATAATCGTGAAACTTAAATATATGATAATTTAATTTTAGCGGCTTTTTATGCCTGAATATAGACGAAGAAGGAATTACGGTACAGAAATTTTCCTTGGTTGTTCCAAGAGCAGTAGAAATTTGAAATGGTTTTTTGTATATTGAATTTTTAAAATATTTGTCACCTATTTTTGGTGTAATAAAAGATTTAGTGCTCCCGGTATCTATTAAAACTTTTAAATCATGTTCAGGGAAAATTATGTACGGCAATTCGCATTCTTTGTTAGTTAAGTTTAATAATTCTACATGCTGTGGTTTTCTTCCGAGGCTAGCTCCTCTAAAAAATGGTCTTGGGATGAACTTTCAGGACAATCTATATTATCTATATTATAAAGTTCTTCCGCGATAATATTTTTATTTTGGCTTGCAAAATTATTGGGGTTACGGAAATGAGTCCTATTTTGGAAGTTTTGCGTTGGTCTCTACGTATTATTAGTTGTTGTACTCATTGGAGTAGGGTTTGGGAATTTTCTATTCGGATTTGGCTTGAAAGCATCATTGTTTCCATTAAAATTTGAATTTTTGCTTGTACTTGGATTATTTTGGAAAGAAGATTGTCTCATATATTGAGAATTCGGAGGATGTATAGGGTTTTTCTGTGTTGAAAATTGATTCCTTTGTGTGTATTGAATTTGAGGTTGATGTATTAGTTGTTGGTTTTGTCGGAAATTGGATTTTGGCCTAGATGAATAATTATTATTTTGATAAAGTTTGGGATTTTTACTGTGAGAAGAATTATTTTGTTCGAGATATATTTGAAAATCGTTTGTCAGAATGCCTAATGCAGAATTTAAATCTGGAGGATTCTTTGTACGCATTAGGGTTCCAAGAGGTTCTTTTAACCCACGTAACAGTACTCTTAATGCTAAATTTCGGAAAAAGCTACCGAGAATATTAATCTCAACCATATGTTCAGTTTTTGTAGACAAAACAGATATTTGATGATTTAATAGGTGTTGAATTCGGTTATAAAAATCGAATGGGGATTCATTGCCTTGTTTTAAATCTGAAATTTCTATGCTTAAAGTATAAATATCTCTTTTATCTGAATACGAATTTATCAAAGCATCTTTTAAATCCTGCCAAGTTCTAAGAATACAAGAAGAAATATTAATTGCGGCTTCGCCTTTTATTTTTGCTATTATACTTGACATCAAATATTCATTTTGAAAATCATTTACATCCGCAGCATTATAAAATTTATTTACAAGTTTTTCGCAAATTTCTAAAAATCTAGGAAGTAATGTGTGATTTCCATCAAAATCTGGAATCATATCTAAGTATTCTTTCTTTAATTGTGGAACTGCCATTTTAAATTTATTATTTAATTTTAATATTTCTGAAATTATTTTCTTATTACTATTAAAATGTAAATTAGTTAAAATTGAGTCAGAATCTGTATCTGAGTTACTACTCTCTGAATAATCAGTATCTAGTGTTAAATTAGGCTCTCTATATGACATTAATTCACTTACAGTAATGTAGCGATCTTGTCCATGGAATACCTTGCTTTGGAACTGGATCTAGAGACACTCACAATATTCACTTGAAAGTCCCTCCGGTATAGAAGTACAAATCTTCTCGTCAGGTTACTCAATTCGCCCAACTGGAATTCACTTCGCGAATATGGTTCAAATGGTCAAAAAAATCGTAGAAACGAACCGAGAGTTATATTCATTAACGCCCGTTTGACCATCCTACTGACTGCGCCAAATATATTTGAGTTTTCCAAAACTATATTTTTAAAAAATATTTATTTAACACAAAATACTAACAATAGGTTTTACTACGATAAAAGCAGAATCTAGACTAACTAACAATATGATTTTTTATACAGAAAGAAATATAATATTAAAAGTATAACATTCGGAACGTATGTTGTCTTAATCAGCGTTCTTCAGTTCACTGGACTTGGGTCATTACCTCATTAAAGCTTAGTTCGTAATTTATGGGTCGATAACTTATATATATATATATATATATATATATATATATATATATATATATATATATATATAGGTTTCTGAACTATGCTTCTTATCATCCTAACAGTCAAAAATGGGATACCGTTATTGCAACGAAAAATAGAATACAGACATCAGCGACTACTAATTTTCATACCAGAACAAAAATAAATTATGGCAACTGTTTCAAAAATAACGGTTATCCTAAGTATATACTAAAATAACTTTTAGCACTCGGTTTTATACTTGATCTTGTAGCATTTCTATTTCCTTTCGTACATAATGTTATAACATCAAAAAAATATTTTCAAATTTTAGTTTTGTTTATATTAACACAGATTGGTATTTGTTTGGTATTTCTTTGATATTGATTCCGCTTAATACTGCGCTTCAATTAAATATCCACTTAGGTTGGTGGGGAAAGTCATGCGGGGAGATAATGAGATCACTCTGCAATAGACCACGATAGGAGTTGGTTTCATTGTTTAGTCCGTATTTTTTTTTTGTCAAATTCGTTATTGTTGTTTGTTATTCGTTTGTGTCATGTAAATATAGTATAAAGTGGCAGTAGCATTTAAATGTGGATTTAGGTAAAGGTTAAGATTTTGATTCGAAAGAAATAGCTTGAGGCGTGTAGTTCTTCAAAGCCGGCAATTCTTTTTGTGGAGAGGTGAATTTGTTGAGCTAATCACCGATTTGTTGTGTTGTGCCCTATTTAAGATATTCGTAAAGCATCGTTACAACATTTTCACAAGGTACACATGGTTTTAAGCAAATGCGTTTAAGAGGCTGAGTTTTGGAGATTGCAGTTTGTTGTCCTCCAGTATAATCCGAAGCCCGAACTTCCCAAGACATGTCCATATTTGTGCTCTATGGTCACTTTCAGACCAATTCTAGCCTAAGTGGGACACAGTTGTTTATTGTTTGCAGTATTTTGATCCAGTTCGAATTTTAAAAACTTCTTAAAGGAAATACTAGCCGAAGTTATATAAGGTACTTTTTGTTAAAGTTTTCTAAGTAAAAATAGACATTTTATTAATAAAAAAATTTGCTCTCATTACAAACTAAAATTATAAATAAGTAAAATTATAAGTTTTATGGATTAGCAAATTGTCATATCAATCTTCTTTTAAATTCAATTAATTTTTAAATTTAATTAATATTGCAAAAGGTTTAATATTTCATTTTCACATATGACAGTCAGTATTATCCTTTTCAGACATTTGGTACACACCCATAAATTTTAATTGTTTTGTTTAAAGGTTAACCTTAATGTAAGCTCAGTTGAAAAATTTAGATATTTTCATTTTAATACTAATTTAAATTCCTGTAAGTGTCCCCAACGTCTGGAGCTTGTTGTAAATCGTTACAAATAGCGCCATTGTAAGTATTGTTGATATATTTTGTTAATATTATTTGTAATAACTGTTGATGTGAAGTTATAATAAATATGTAATTTTCTCTTTAAACCAGGAGTTGTAAAATTATTTCCTTTAAAAAGATTTTCACCCTTTAATATTTTTAAGGAGAGAAAAACCTTTTTTTCCATCCAGCAATAGGATTCTTTTAAACGGCGTCCAAACTCAAATAGGTTAATAACCTTTTTGTGTTTTGTTGCCCAAGAAATCTATGTAAGTATTTTTTGATTTTTTCTTTGTAATTACCCCTTCCAGTCCCTTTTTTATTCACTTACTTACGACCCAGCTCTCCAACCAAACCAAGAGTGGCCGTTCGCAAACGTTTCGGTTTGTTTGCTTACCCTATTTCCAGCTTAAGAATTGGTCAGTCCCCACTTTCAACCCCCATAAATGATACCCAATGTAGCAAAGTGTACCCTTACCATCTTACCATCTGTACTTTGGTCTATGTCTATTATTTGTCGGTTTTCACTTAATTATTTTCATTAGTATTTAATCTTCTTGTTGTCTTAGTACAGACCCTAGCCATTTTAACTTCTATTTATCTTGTTGTTAAATAATGGTCTAAACTCTTCGTCTTTGAGTTTTTTTTTATCCAAAAGCCCTTCTGAGGATCATCCTTTCTATTCTTCCTTCTCTTTGTCTCTGTTAGCCAGGCACATTGTTATTTTAGTTTTGGTATTTTTAATGATTTTGCTGTCTTTTAGTAGTTTTTTGTGTATATGTTTTAATATACTCTATTGCCCGCTTTAACGCTTTTATGTAGTTATCTTTTCGCTGCTAGTCGTTTAAGCTGTCTGTTGTTACACCTAGATACTTATACCTCTCTGCTTTTTGGAATATACGTTATTTTGGTTATAATTCTTTCCCTAATATCAACATAATTCACTTCGTTTTGTCTGTTTTTTTAATCCTCTACTACTTCTATATTGAGAGTTTCTGTATTTCTCTTGTCTGTTACAGCTTTTGCTACACAGTTGCTAATCAGAGTTATTTTAGACATTCTAATTAGTTTTGCTGGTATATTCATATTTTGCATTTCTCGTAAGTGTTGGTGTCTATTTACAGAGTCAATGGCTCGCTAGAAGTCTATAAACAGTAGGTGTAAATTTATGTCATATTGATAGCATAGTTCAATCAGTTAATTATCAATTCAATCAATTAGTTCATTAATGGAATCAAAGGTCGGTTTTCCTTTTCTGAAGCCCTGTTGAATTTGACCTAGTGCATTTTTTTGGGACATATTACACATGGAGAGAAATACACCTTGCTCCAACTGATTATACAGGGAAAGATCCAAGGAAAGAGAAGCATAGGGAGGCGTAGAATGTCATGGCTGCGCAACCTGAGAGAGTGGTACGGATGTACTTGTCCTTTTGGTCTCCTTTTCATATATCGTTATTATAAACCTGTATATCGACCCATTCTTCACTCGTTAGAAATATTTTTCGAGTTCCATATATTTTTTATTAGTTTATGAATCTGGTGTATCAGTTCTTTTTCTTTTTTTTCCATGAATATGTTGGCGCTGCTGCTTTTCCTGATTAAAACCTGTTTACTGTTTCAATAGCGTCCTTGTATGTGTGACTTTCTTTGTCTGATTTGGTACAAGTTAAAAAAATATTTTCCTCGGGTTTCCTTACTGATTTTATGTCTAACTCTTGTTTTATTTTCGTAACATTCGTACTTCATAAAATCACTCGTTTGATTAACTCTTTTGCCGTTGTCCTATCGTTTTCTATGCTGCTTCTATTACACTTGTTTTGATGTTCTTCCATTCAGTTTCTGTATCTTTAGATTTAACTATATGTAGTTTATTTGCTATTTATTCTACGCATTTATTGTTTACTGCTGCTATTTTTATCTTTTAAAAATTCCATTTTGTTTTCTTTTTCGTTAAGCTTGCCTTTTTATTTGCTACTATTAATATGTCGTCTAAATTTTTTATGTCAGCGTTTTTCTGTATGATCTGACATCTTGTATTCTTAGCCATTTTTTTAATAAGGACATGTTCTGTCTGGTTACCTTGTCTTCTTCCTGGAACAGGCCATGTTATTTCATGTTGTTTACAAACCGCATACAAAACCCAAATATTTAGAGATCAACAAATAGAATAAATAATTCTCTGAAATTAAAAAACGCATTTTAAAAACAAAAAAAAACTTAAATTGTCTTGTCTTGCAAAGCGAGGAGCAAGCGTTACAGGAATGATTTGATGAAAAGTAAACAATACTACTTTAGAAACCGTAAAAAACTGTACACACACACACATCCATAAAGGAATGCAGTCATCGGGCAGTCTCTGAATAACTCCGCGAAAAAAGCGAGATTAAAGGTTTTATTCCGCGATCTTACGATAGTGGAAAAACTTATACATCTTATGTAAATTTTCTTTTAACTCTGGCGATAATTACAATATTTTAAAACTAATAGATTTACCTCAAAGCTTTGGTAACGATCAATATTAGTAGAAGTAAGTTAATTTTATATACGGCGCCTTATTTTTAAATTTAAGAAACCAATATTGTGGGTATAATATTTATTAGTATAGTCTCAGTATTTATTAAACAAACCCTTGTAAATATTCTATTGTTGCGGAATAATAACTTTAACGGTAATCTAAGCTGCCAGAATCGTTTTAACAAAATAGCTGGACCTTAAATAATTTCTTTTTTCTTGATATTGATGAAAATACATTTTATGATATTTTTTTTTCATAGACTTCACCCATAGAATTTAGAAAAATTCGACATTAAGGGGTCTACAGAAACCAAAAAGATCGGTACGTGGTCTACGGGGGAAAAAAGGTTTGGGAACTACTGATTTTAATCTATGCTCAAAATTGCGTGCGTGCTCTTGATGAGGCCTAAAAGTATATTAAAGCTAACGTTGTTAATAGCGCTGGGTATGCTAATAATAGAAACAAAAAATAAAATGCAAAGGTATAATACAGATAACAAATCACCTGACGATGTAACATTACAGAATTGACAGGATGAGCTCTTAAAATCAAATACGAAAATTCCAAAATATGAGAAGAGGTCATATATAAATAAAAAACAGTGCTCGGATTTAGAGGCAACAAAAATTAAAAAAAAGGCGCCTATATAGGCAATTTTTTTTTTTTAAAAAGGCAAAAATCTTAACATATTATGGACAATATAGGCTTTATTGTACGAAGTGAATTAACTTCATATTAACTTAATGACTATTTATTAATTGTTTATTAATAAATTGTTATTTATTAATTAAACATTGTTATCACTTACAACTTCATTAATAATAGTTACAGCTAAATGCTGTAGCTCGTAATTTGATTTTAAAACCATGTATTCGATTACTTAAAATTAATTTCTACATTGAAAATGAACGTTTTACATTGACAAACGTATTTGGAGCATGATTCAGGGCGGATAATAATTCTAGCTCTAGTTATAATTCCTCTGCAAATGTCCTATTCAAAACTTTAGCAACATTAGATAAAAACAAAAAATCTTTATTCTTGTTAAAAACATATACGTATTTTTTTTTAAATAATTGACCATTACGTCCAGTGATGTCGATTTAGTTTATGTCTTTAAATTATCTACTAATTTTAGTGACTTATATAAAACGTCTTTTACCTTTTTCATAAGGTATAATAAGGTAATTAAGAACAAACATTTTTATTTAAAATAAATAAACCAGTCAAACATAAGATAACATTGTTCGGTACGTTATAAATTATCTGCTTGAGTTGTAAATTAAACGAAAATAAATAAACTAATTTTTGCGTTCAAAAACTAAAATATGCGTTATGTGAGGTTATAGATTATGCAAAGGGGATTATGCATTTTATTGGTCTTGTGGAGCAAGTAGTCTCTTAGTAAAACATAGCTGCAGTGGTAGGTATAACACAGGGCGTTATGTCAAAAACCTATGCTAGGTATCAGGAATTAGGAACGCTTAAGAATAGACTGAGACAAAGTAGCCAATAAGTCATAACGGATTGCCACGTTAGTTTCATTGCCCAAGTAGGTAGAAGAAACCCAACAATTCCTCAAGTGCAGCTCCAAATGTAACTTTAGGAAGCTACAGGTGTAAATATTTCAGTGGAAATGATAACAAAACGGCATCGTGTCCAATTACTATACCGCTGTAGACAGTTACAAGTTGTCGAGTTATCCAAAGCAGCACAAAATTGATCGCCTAAATTGGTGTCTTCAACTACAAAACTGGTACATTTCAAATTGGCAAATGTGCTATTTTCAGACGAAACCAGGATATGTATAAACTGAGATGATCGACGAATTCGTGTACGTAAAAGGCGAGAAAGACAAGCAAGAACGGAAACTGCCTGATCTGTTCAGATATATAAATGAGGAATAGTCACGTTCCGGGGAGCAGTTAAGATCGGTGAAAAAACTCCTTTAATTTTAATCCAACCAACTTTATTAGCTCGCAGTTATGTTGGTTTAGGTCTAAAAACTGTTTTTGGCTCTGGAAAGGTGTAATGGGAAAAAATTTAATTTTTATGTACATAGGATAATGCATAATAATGTAGCTCCACATACCAGCAGAGTGACTACAGACTTCCTTCAAGCAGAAGATATCACTATTTTGGAGTGACTTGTTTACTCACACGACGTTAACCTCATAGAGCATTTGTGGGATACGCTTAACAAAACAATTAGAGCTCGCCGGAATAATCCAGAAAACATCGCACAGCTAGTATAAGCTGCTCTTAAATAATAAAACAACCTCCCACAACAAAATTTTGACCATTTGTTTAGTAGCATAACACGCGAATTGAAAGTTGCATAAGGGCTAGGGGTGGTAACACTGACAACTAACAAAAACATAAATAAATAAAAACAATTTAAACAATATTGATTTTGCATTAAAATTTTGTATGCTATTTACTTTAAAACAAATAGTTTCAACTTGTTATTTCAAGAGTTTATCGTGTTTTTTAATTTTTATATATTTGTGATTAAATTGCTTATCATTGATTATCAAATAATAAGAAATATCAGATGATTCCATATAAGTCTGGTGGTGTGTAATTGTTGTTGATAATATGCGAGATGCTGTTTTATTTGGGATTTTTTAAAATTTTTTTTTTCTCGAATGGCTTTATATACTCTGCACTCCAATAGAACATCTAAGAAAACTTTTTTCATAAAATTCATAAAATCATTTATCAACTGAAACAGATTTATTATTTCTTCTGAAATTATATTTACCATGTGGGCTAAACAAGTACAATGACCTAAATTAGGATAAGAAATTTTTAAATTAACGTTAACCTTTAACTACGGGCGGCCAACCATGAATCTCAAATACGGGCGCGGTGTACTCTATACACCAGTTACAAATAGCTACAGAAACAAAATTTCTTTAATAATTAGAACTACATTAAATTGCACAACTTGTGTTAAATCAATAATTAGTTATTATATAATAAAAAATAAAACTAAAAAATAATTCAAAATGGTAAACCAGTGAGAAAAAACGAAAACAGTAATTTGTTACATATTGAAACACCAACCTAAAAAAATATGCAAAAATTTTTAACTAGGTAGAAAAATAAACACATACGAGTCTTTATTCACTTTCGTCTTTTTCCTGGTTATTTGCGTTAATACACTCAGGACAAATAATGGTGGAATGTTCTTTGCAAACCATTCTCCTGTATGTCTGACACGAAATGGTTGTCACTCTATTTTTACGCCTTCCGCAGCAATAGCACCTTCCTCGTATTTTTGCTGGTGGTTCTTCTTCTTCTTGTTCCACTACAGTAGCTTTATATTTCTTCAGGAATAGTTTTAAATCTAAGGGCAAACTCTGTATTTCAGCTCGTTCTGAAAGATGTGGTCTCAACAAAGATAAAGATAATTCCTTTAAAAATATCCTTCTATATTTTTGAGGATTGTTTATATTTGCAGCAATATACAGGATCTGGCTGTTAATTCCTGCGATGTTTAGGAGCTGAAAAAATATAACCATCGGCCACCGTTCTCCTTGATACCGAGTATATACCGCACATTTTTTCTACTGTGTCGACACCTCTTTTGTGAGAATTATAATCTAAAATTATATCTGGTTTGTTTTTCTCCGGATCTACTGCAGAATCATTATGCATGGTTGATATCAAAGGCACAGCTTAATTTTTTGCAGGGACATATGACACTATAGTTACCTCTTTTTGAAATCCGAAAAGGGACGATCCAACTTCTCTTTCTTTATGTGGTAGGAACTCCAACGGCAGCTCTCGTTTATTGTTTTTTAGGAGCTAAAAAAATATAACCATCGGCCACCGTTCTCCTTGATACCGAGTATATACCGCACATTTTTTCTACTGTGTCGACACCTCCTTTGTGAGAATTATAATCTAAAATTATATTTGGTTTGTTTTTCTCCGGATCTACTGCAGAATCATTATGCATGGTTGATATCAAAGGCACAGCTTAATTTTTTGCAGGGACATATGACACTATAGTTACCTCTTTTTGAAATCCGAAAAGGGACGATCCAACTTCTCTTTCTTTATGTGGTAGGAACTCCAACGGCAGCTCTCGTTTATTGTTTTTTAGTGTGCCAACCATTGTTACTTAATCTTTTAAAAGATCATTGGCAAATGAGTAACTTGTGTACCAATTATCACATGTAAAGTTCCGGTTTTTCCCATTCCAGTCTTAAAGTAAACGATGTACAATATCAGCAGGTTTATTTGATTTGTTGTAAGGTCCTTGTGGCTGAATACCACAATACAGCTCTAAATTTGTAACATAAAATGTCTGGGCATCACACAATACAAATATATTGAATAAAACTGCATCTACCTCTGAAAGGTATTAACATTTCGTCAATTGTTACTTCTTCTTCTAAACAGTAGTTATTGTTGCAGTTCTCCACAAAACGATCCAGTGTAACTCGAATAGCAGCAAGCTTATCAGTTTCCTTGCGTATCCCTCTACTATTTTTGTCATCAAATCTTAGAGCAGCAAGCAAAAATAAAAATCGATCAGCACTCATGCACGCTCTAAATATTTCTGAGCCAGTTCCGTCTTTAGTCCACAATTCAACAAAATGTGTATGTTTTTGCTTTTTAGTTCCTGCAAGAAGTAGTAGTCCGATAAATGCCATAATTTCTGTTTTTGTTGTGTCTTTAGCCCGTCTCGTCCGGTTATACTTTATTCGCATATTTGCAATTTTCAAATTTGTACACTCAACTATATTTTCAATAATGTCGTCACTAAAATTTTTTCGAAAGCACTTCTCTCATTGGTAATATCTCTAGCACTCAGCTTTGGCCCAGGACGTATTTTTACAATATTTTTGCTAGAAGTTTTGCTACATTTGCTCACGACTGAATATTTATACCACTTTGTTTGTTTATCTTTCGCTATAAAACACTCATTTTCATCGCTTTCTAAACTCTCACCATCGCTCTCGTTATCTGAATCACAAGACTCTTTATCATTTAGTTCTATCTCCGACTTAGTGTTATAATCGTTGTCTTCCGTAATTTATTCCTCTTCTTCTGACAAACTAGCATCCTCTGCTCCCCTAACTTCTTTCTCAGGTTCTTCTTCGAACAATGCTTCAGCCATAGCTCTAAGCTCATCTTGTGTGAGACTTTTAGGGTTTCTAACACGCACTCGGTCCCTATAAAAAATATTTCTCCTAAGTTTCCATTTCACATTTTTGTATAAACAGTACAATGTAACATTTACTACATAGAAAATAACTCGTTTGCAGGTAATTTAAAGTTTAACATTCGTTAAATTTACTTACATAACTATGTGCGTGGTGTACTAAAGGCACCGTTCGGGAACTCACTTTGATATTTTTTATCACAACTCAACTATTCGATCAAAAATCACGTATCGACTGTAAGAGACAATGGTTGATACTATACTGATAGGTTACGTCGAGCGCCGTGCCGTAAACGCAGAAAAAAAGTTTTAAGAAACGGCAACCAACTTAACACGCATGGTGTACTGTATACACCGTAGCCCGTAGTTAAAGGTTAAAACTATTTTAGTCACTGATGTAATGTTGGGTAAAAAAATCTTTGTTACACTCTCTTGTAAAAATCTACTTATAGTTAAATTGTTGTTTTTTCCAATTATTTAATGGTAACTAAATAAAGGTCTTCTCAAAAAGTTTACGTTCATCATTCCAATTAGCTATATAACTGTAGTTTAATCCAGGATACTATACAAGTAATTGCCCTTCTAATTGCCGCTAATTTTTTAAATACATTTCTCATAACATTTTTCATAGTTTGTTTCTTAATGTAATCTTCTCCGGTAAGTATGTATTTAAATGTTTAAAAAAAAAAAAGACTTAAAACTGTGGAAGTTTACTTTATACAGAGGAATATTGTATGCAATCATCATCTGGCATAAATCAAATTTAAATCCTTTTTTGAACTGCTTAAACTATCGCGCAGAGATATTTGGACTTAATTAAAGGAATCCAATTTTTCCAAATTATGTTTTGAAGTCGGGTTTCACAATGCTGGTCAATAAAGTACTTTTTACTAATGGAAATCTCAAAGTTTTACAAAATAACAATTGGAAGTTTGATACCATTCTGGAATTTAGTTCTGGAATGAGGAAGGGAGAAAAAAAATAAAACTTCACACAAAAGTCATCTAAAGAAATGAATAAAACTGTTTAAAACGCGTGCTGCATCTCTGATACATTAACTGATTGTACAACTGATAATTGTTAAAGCAAGGAAAAAAGTTTAGGGATTTTCAAATAGTTAAACCTCAAGTCTCGATTAAGAATATTTTCCCACAAATCTTTTATAAACCAACTATTGACATTTTATTAGTGACCCAAAATTTTATTGACGAAAGGTTTAGTAATAGTAGTATGAATAATATCATGAATTTTACAAAAGTGCACAAATAGGCTGAATACACGAGAATTTTATAGAAAATAGTAGAATAGGCAAGATGGAATTTTGCCATAAGTCCGAGCTTTGATAAAAAAGATAGTATTTATTACATTTACTATCGTGCAAAAAGATCCTTGGGAATTATATTAAAGTAATAAATACATATTTATCCTACATTATTAATTTAGAATTTTGCTGGACTGTGCTTTGCATTTCTAAATCACATTAAACAACCAAACCGATAGCGTCGAAATCCATTAGTAAAATCCCTGCAAATCTACGCCAACTTCACAAACAAATACAGCGAAACAGTTAAATCGAGATTTGAAGTATACTTACATAGCCCGAGAAATATTTATGAGATTACCATGAAATAAAACGTGCGAGGAATTAGGCATAATTTGAAATTATTCAGACGGTTCGCATTAATATTGCTCGTAAAAATCGCCTCGCATTAAGGAATATAAAACTGGGTCATAACATATCGACCTATTCGAATATTTATTGTTATTTAAACAAGGCTACATAAAATATTATATTGCTTAGCTTATAAGGATGAAAAATTCTACAGCACCAATATTTAAGATCAAGTTAGAAAAAATGGTACAATAACTTATAGACAATAAATTTAAAATATCAATAATTGGTTTAGTTTAATTTTTTAATTTTAAGTCTAATAAATAATTTTGTTTCATTTCTGTATTTCTAATTTCCTTGATATAGCCAAGGGATAAAACCGTTAGGAAGATAACTCGTGATCTTAAGCTAAAGTAATTTATTCTCCGTTCATAAATTGTTGAGAGCACGAAATGTGCCTCAAACTCATAAAACGGTCGTAAACCATAGGCGTTCCTGAGGTGTTTATTCATTAAATAATAATATAATATGTTAAGTTTATATTCGAAACTTAACTTAAAAGGGTGAAGTTATTACGAACGAAAACAATTTTTTTGTTTAGTACGTTTTTGATCGCATGTAATTTACGGCTCGTCGGTGTGTCCGCGTCTACGGCAGTAATTAGCGTCTCGAATATTTCTTTTGCGAATTATATGCAGTGCGTGAGTAATTTTTTATTCCATATACCTACGAACATATACGTACCTTTCGCTCGTGCTCGTTTTGTTGGATTGTTTATGATGGCTTCATCATCAACATCATCAAGTTTTACACCGGTACTGTTGCGTACAGTCAGTAAGTCTGTCTATTTACCAAGAGAGAAGACTATTGTCCTGAATGTTCACGATGCTCTGGTTTGTCAGAATCCCACAAACACTGTTCGCAACATAGTGGAAAGTTGTGCCAACATGACTGGCGTAGGAGAGTCAACTATATATAGGTCCCTATCAGAAAGAAAAAAACACGGCATAGCTAACCCAAACACAAACGAACACTTAAAGAGAGGAAAAAAGCCTATTGAAATTGATGAATTTGCCAAAAATGGTATTCGAAGGCAAATTCATGGATTTTTGACGTGACAACGTCTTAAATTAGGTTGTGGCTCAGAGTCACTCATGAAAAAGTGTAACGCCCGCTCACATCTGTTACGATGAGTCACCGAACGAGAGAGAGGCCCACCGGACCGGCGAATGCCTTGCGTCTCTCTCCCACTCAAACATGATCGGTCCGCTGCGCGCGCAGCACTAGAGAATTAGGCGCGTTGAATCGGTGCGTGCTTGTGTCTCTGTCTTCTCGAGCGTTCTTGGCGTTGGAAAACCGAGAAAGCGTCATAATACAAGTTCACACGTGTGGTTAAAGTATCGTCAGCTGTGTCTGTAGTGAAAATGTGGAGTGCTTGGATTCGTCATTTACAACAACTAAAACAATAAAGGTAAATAATTGTACACTAATATTTCATTATCGTAAACTATGATTGATTGATTAATTGTTAGATTGACACAAAAGTTGAGAAACTGAGTTTATAGGTTATGTCATACTATTGACAAATGTTGATAGTGTTAAGTAAATTATTAGTTTAAATCACTCTGCAATCAATCGTAATTCAGTCGATTGAGAAGAAACAGCGCGTTTCAACTGCAAACAACTATTGTGCAATTTAATAATATTCATATCAATAAATATTCTACCGAGAAAAAGACGTTGTCACGTAAAATCTTTGCCCGTAAAACCGACTTTACAGGCAACCGATTTTTTTTTCAAAAAAGAAATACCAAACCTAAACAAAATTTTACAAGAAGTTAGAGACGATCCGGATTTGCCTCATATCGGACGAACTAAATTGTGGCAAGTTTTAAAAGAATTAAATTTCCGGTGGGAGAAATCAGACCGAAAATCACTTTTGATGGACCGGGAGGAGATAATATGTTGGAGAAGAAATTATCTAAGATCCATACGAAAATTCCGGGCTGAAGGAAGGCCCGTGCGTAAACTCAGGTCATACCCTAAAAAAAATTTGGTCAGATAAAAATATATTAAGCTCCAGGCAAGCCTTTATGGAAGGTTGGTCTACTGGTATCTCCCCACTTTCTGGTAAAGGCAGTAGATTAATAATTTCTCACATTGGCAGTGAAAAAAAATTTGTTAAGCATGGTTTGTTGGAATTTCAGTCCAAAAGCACAAAAGACTATCACGAGGAGATGACAGCTGATGTTTTCGAAGAGTATTTTGAGCAGATGATTGAACACATACCACCAAATTCAATTATAGTATTAGATAATGCACCTTATCATTCACGACTAGTAGAAAGACTTCCAACGACTGCGTGGAAGAAACAGGATATTCTTGACTGGCTGCGGAATAAGTATCTGCCTTACGAAGATGGAATGGTAAAAGCAGAACTTCTTAAAAATTGCCCGGCAACACAAATCTAAGTTCAAGGAATACGTAGTTGACAAAATGGCGGAAAGGCGAAACATTACAGTCCTTAGACTTCCACCCTACCACTGCGAAATAAATCCAATTGAACTCATTTGGGCACAAATGAAAAGTTATGTGGCTAGAAAAAATACGTTATATAAAATACAAGCTGTACGTGAATTGTTATACGAGTCTTTACAACATATTACAGAACAAAACTGGAAAGATGCAGTAAGGCATGTAATAGAAGAAGAACAAAAAACGTGGGATCTTCATAACATAATTGATGCGACCGTAGAGACACAACCGCTAATTATTAACCCTCAAGATGACTCGGATTCCAAAGTTGATCCTATTTATTTTAAATTTGAATAGTTTTCTAATCGTAATTATATAAGGTAAGTAATAATGGTTGTAATCGTAAGGTATTAAAGGGGAAAAGCGCAAAATGTCGCCTGTCAAAATGTTCAATGTGTTTTAAATGTATCCATTTTTTTTTTCAAATCCTGAGAAAACTAAACAGCATTTTTGAAAAATTTAAAGGCAGAATGAAATATTTTTTAGAATAAATAAAAAGTTTCTTTTGCATGCAATATTTTTAATTAAAAATTATACTATATTTTCTCTTTTATTTTCACCCCTGTTACATAACATATTAAAATAAACATTGTAAAAGTTTTCAGGGACTTTTTGCCCTGAGTAATAATGTAATCTTTCATTCTGCGTTTAAATTTTTCAAAAATATTTATTAGTTTTCTCCGGATTCGAAAATAATGGATACATTTAAAACGCATTGGAAATTTTGCCAGGCGACATTTGGCGCCTTTTCATTTGGCTAACCATTCAAAATACCCCCGTAATAGGATTATAAGGTATTGTATTCCTTCAGATATAAGGTGCGTTAGTGGGTTAGTCGAAAACGTCTTAAACCGTCAGTTTTAGGTTGGTTTTTACTATTATATCGTATTACCTATCCTCTCTGTATTTCAGTTTTCTAATTAGGGTTAAACTTGTAGTGAGCTATCAACAAATTGTGAACCGACTGTAGCCATCGTGCAGCAGGTAGGATGAGAAATTTCCTTATTTTTCTCGTTAAACGTAACATGTTGTTTTGATAAAATACGTTAAATGATAACTTTTACTACGTTCTAATCATACAATGTTTACGTTATTTTTCGTTATGTTCATTTCGATTTTATAATCTATTATATAGGTCATTGTTAACATTTTCTGTGTAGTCAATATATATATATATATATATATATATATATATATATATATATATATATATATATATATATATATATATATATATATTGAAGGTCTAATAAACATTAGTAGAGCATGTGTAAGAATAACTAAAATTAACATTTACTTTTTATGACAAAGGAATTTTTAAAAACTATTCCTGTTCCCACTACAAGACAAACGCATTTGTTCTCCACAAACTGTAGTTTTCCTATTGCTTTTTCACTCGATTCATTTATCGCTGGTAAAGGTAGCTATGATATTGTTTTATTACTCAGATATCTCGCAAGTGTGTAATAGATAGAGAATCGAACCTAGTACTTCCTAGAGGGACTTATTTTTTATTTCCTTTTAAATCTTTATATGCTTCTTTTTTCTCTTTACATGTCTGTCCCAGTTTGCGTGTAGGAGAAGTGCTGATTTAAGTACTCTTCTGTACTCTGCGGAAGATTGACAGGCATAAGGTCTCAACCCCCACACGGTGCGTCGCAATGACTAATAGGGAAATGAAATACAGATTTGTAAGATATGTGTAAATAATGTCTTACCAAAGGCAGGAGACGTCCTAAGGCAGTAGCTATATAATTAGTGGCTCAAGTTTAGAAGAAAATAATTTCTCACAGGCTTAGTATCTTAAAGATTAGTAGCATGAAATTTGGCCCACTTTTAATTCTGGTTAATTTAAATATATTTTGAATCGATAAATAAATAATAAATTCGTAAAAAGAAAAAGCTAAATCTTTTGGAAAATTAAGTTTATATAAAATTAACTTCTTAATCCCACAAAACCCAAACATTAATCATGTATATAAATTTCAAACAAAACAATGCGTTTAAAATACTTTCTTAATGTCAAATTGATCAGACGATAAATATATCATGGACCCTATTTACAACAGGAAAACGAAGACTCATTACTACTTCATCAAAAACAGTAATTCTCGGCCTAATAACGTCAGTTGAAGGTGTCTAACACAATTACTAAAAAGGATAATTCCTTTTGATAAAAATCATTAATGCATGTCTAGAACACAGCAGTTATTTTCAGCTTCATGGAAAATCGTTAATACGATCATGATTTTGATTCGGACCTTACTAGAATTTTCAAAGCTCGGAGTATCATCCCAAACTCCCAATACGGATTTCAATCTCTACAATAATTCTACTAAACGTGCAATATTGTATCTCACAATACAACTCATTAATTAACATTAGGCTATCGCTACAATTTATTAAAATTGTAAAACCTTATTTTAGTGACAGAACTGTTAGAACGAAAATACAAGACCGCATCTCAATACCCTTTACTTAACAAGCTGAAGTTCCACACGGTTTCATATTAGCTCGTATATTGTTTATCATCTACAACAGTTACCTTATAATCCAGAACATACCAGGTATACAACTATTGCTCTACGTAGACAATACATTACTTGTAACAATAACAAAATGATACAATGTATTTCAGAGAGCACCATATCTATTAGACGTACTCGATCACTGATATAATAAGCAGAGAGTTAAACTAAATCCAAAAAATGTAAATCGTTATCTTTAAAAGCCCAACACCAGTAAGCAACATTAGTTACAACGGAGAATACCAACACTTTTTGAAACTGATCGAAAAGGCTCTTTTTTAACCCAATAGCAACCTATCTGGGAGTTCCGTTTACTAGGATTTTCAACTATGATGTTGATCTAAAGGTGAGTTCAGACAGGGCAAAAAACAGAGCATATCTGCTATATCCACTTGGGGTACGATTGGCAAAACACAAACCAAATTTCTATAGAGACCTATAAAACTCATACTTGACCCATTATAGACTACAGATCAACGTATGTCGATTCTGCGTAGGGTAAACAAAATCCATAACATCTCGAACATACCTACAATAATCGAAAGGATAAACTTTCCCAATAGGAATTAGGCCCATAACAACATTCACAGACGTACGACCTCAAAATATAAGATCTACTTAACACTTATGTTCAAATTTTGAAAACAAATCAGCAAACTCAAAATCAGAAAACGTCATCCTCAGTCAATTTCAGTACAAACTTGCATCGATGAACTTCTGGACGAGTAAGTAGATTAACTTGAAGCTAGACGAATAGGATTTCGCAAACCTGTCACCTAATTCTCAATTCAATACGTCAGACAGGGCGAAATTTGCTTTTGTATTTTTCCAACTCGATTGCAATACAATGTGAACAAAACAAATTACTACCCTCTTAATATTTTGTGATATATATTTTGCGTCTTCAAGCTGAAATAGCAACGCCTACTCTTCTTGTTCTTAGCCTTCTTTTGTCCATTTTTAGATATACGCCTCTCTCTTTTACCGATCTCTATCCTGAGCAACATACTTTTAATTTGTTCTGCTATTTTTGTCATATCGTCTATCCTTTTCATCTATGGTCTTTTTCTTGATGGTCTCCGATCTTGTATTGTGGCATTAACCCGTGGATCTTTTTGTCTAGCAGTGTGACTTGCGAAGCTCTATTTGAGTTTGGATTTTTTTATAGATCCTTGACTTTTGTTCTTGATCTTACCAAGCCGTTCCTCTTTTTGACAGTCGCATACCTAACATTACCCTTTCCATTGCTCTTTTTGTGTGTTTATATTTGCCTTGCTTAGAGTCTAGGTTTGATATCAATATGTCATAATAGGAAAGATTTACTGGTCGAATACTTTGCTCTTCAAGTATTGAGGTATTTTGTTGTTCTTAATTGTCCAACTAACTTTTTCAAACCCTGTCCATGCCATTTTTGCTCTTTTATTGATTTCCACATTTTGGCTCTCTTTGTCAAGTTTCAGAATGTGGTCTAGGTAGATATGTTCTAATACTTTTTCAAACTTATTACCATTTATTATTATATGTCTGCAATCGTCTTTTTTTGTACTTGTTTTTGTCTTTGCCATATTCGTTTTAGGTGTACGTATTGAGACATTGAGAGCTATCCTGGAGTTCTTCCGCCATAGTTTGTAGTTCCTTGAATGTTATAGCTATAATCATGATGTCGTCAGCAAATCTGAGATGATTTAAGTTAATGCCATTAGCGTTGATGCAATAGGTTAACAAGTTTAAAGTTTTAAAGACGTCG
This sequence comes from Diabrotica undecimpunctata, assembly GCF_040954645.1. NCBI lineage: Eukaryota > Metazoa > Arthropoda > Insecta > Coleoptera > Chrysomelidae > Diabrotica > Diabrotica undecimpunctata. Next base: position 90,640,321 of record NC_092807.1, on the reverse strand, counting down.
TGTAAAGCTAGATTAAACGGCTTTGGTGATATTACATCTCCTTTTCGAACTTCTCTCTTAATGGGAATGGTATTTATATTGTTATCTAGTTGTACTTACATAGTTTAGTTTCCATATATACATATTATGTATTGTGCTATAGCTCACATTTCGGTACTGTTAAAAGGCTTTTCATAGTTTTTGCCCTTCATCACAAAGGCAAAAATACCAGTAGTTGAATTAATTTGCCTCCTCTATTATTGTTCTCATTATCAACAAATAGTTTGATGTACTATATCCTTTGCGGGAGCCAGCCTGTTGTACCGATTGATAATTATCCATTTTGTACGACAACCAGTTATAAATAACTCTCAATGCTTACCCATAATCTGCTAAACAGTCAGTTTCTTTCTCCTCCAACTTAAGACAATCATCTCGAAACTCCTTCCAACTATGTTGTAATTAATTGAAAAACCACCAGGATAAGCTTTTTTTCGTAACGAACAAATCATCAACCACAAATTCTAAATAGAGTCAACACTACATACGATAAAGGACCTTCTCCTATATTATAATAGAATTGAAACAGAATTTTTCTGTCTTATAACATATCTTTCTTTATATCCATCGCAATCTAACTCTACTGCATACATTATCGTGTATTCTACAATTACTCTATACCATTAAATCTACCTTCTGTTATGGTGTTAATATGAGAATGTGGTAACATAACAACAATGAGTTGTGTGTCTTTGGTTGGAGCTTCACATAAAATCTCTATATTTAAATTTTTAGAAAAAACTGTTTTGACTTTTTAGCCTTGTATCCAATAACTGCTGCAAAATGTTTTAATATATTTATGTCAGTATCATTATTTGCAAACAAGTGTTTTTTAACATCAGATAAATTAACCACAGCGATGATTGTTATAGTGTTTCGGCTTTACCGAAAAATATGCATGTGCATTTTTAGAATATTTGTCAATTTTCTTTTAACATCACATCATGTTAGGTACATGTAAAATTGTTTATTCTAAAATGCATTAAGGAATGTCACTTTTTCCGATAATAGCTACAAGCAAAACGAGGAATTTAGTATTTTAGTATATAATTGCTGTGAAACTAACTAACTACTTCTAAATTTGCCAATTTAAATGTTTACATAATGGTTGTGAGCGGTAGTTATTGACGACTCGCACTTTCAGAGTGTAAATCATTAAAGCGATGTCGAGCCTTAATAAACGTTAGAATCGAAGTTCGAAGTTCCAGAGTTTGTACAAAAAGATAATGCATTTCTACATAAACTATGTTGTGTCAAACAAAACAGAGTTAAAAAGGACGATTTGTTATTGAAATATTTTATTATAATATACTAAAATCAGAGATATTGATGTGTCAATTGAGCCAGATTTATTATCCGCCCTGAAATATGCTCCAATGACATCTGTCGATGTAGAACGTTCATTTTCAATGTACAAAATAATTTTAATTAATCAAGGCATAGTTTTAAGATCTCAAATATTGAAAAGAATTTTGCTATAGCTATTCGTGATGAAATTTTAAGTGGTTACAATATTTAATGATTAGTTAAAAATATTATTTAGTTAATAATTTATTATGTTGCTTATATTACGTTGCGTATATATATATATATATATAAATATATATATATATATATATAAATATATATATATATATATATATATATATATATATATAATATATATGTATATATATATTATATATATATATATATACAGGGTGGTCCTTAAGTAATTGTACAAACAGAAACCGTAGATTCTACACTTTAAAATATTACGATTTAAGCCAACTTGCTTGAATAAAATGTTGATATTAAGAAAGATACAGGGTGTTAAAGTAGAAATTTAAAATTTTATTTTTCGCTGTAGCTTTTAGGTTTGCAAAAACTTTTGGACAAGAATTTTCAAATGGGTGCTTTTGTGTAGGACAAATTATAATTATACATACTTTAATGTAACTGATAGAGGGCGCCACATATGCTTCATGTGTGGTATACATTTGCGCTTAACTTTTTTGCTCTTCAAGTTAGCTCTATTTGTGTTAAAAAAACATTAAAGATACATAATTTTTACAAAGAAAAGGCATACTTATTAGTAACCTTAAAATTTAACCGTTTTCGAGATAATCGCATTTTTTCAGTCAGCAGCATAATAATTAGCCAGCTGTAGATAAGCATAAATCATAGTTTATTCTTATTAAAAATAACTCAAAGATGATCACAAAATGTTTTATTATGGCTGCTAAATGTTTTATTGCAGAAAAGATTCTTCATCTTCTTCTTTAGGTGCCGTGTCCGTATTCAGATGTTGGCAGTCATCATGTTTACAATTTCCTTTATCTGTCTCTTCTTAAGTTTCTATACTGGAGTTGTATAACTTTTTCTCTACTGTAAAATGCTGAAAACCCAAAATATGTGGTTTATGTAATGTATGTTACAATACCACATTCTAAAGAGAAGGCAGTGAGAACATATTTAAATACAACTTTTCTGAACGTTGGATTGTTCGTGGTAGTCATATTCCTTGGCAATGTGGTGAGATATTGATTAAGGATTTAATTCATAAAAAATCCAAAAGTATACTTAATATTCATTACGTAAATTGTTTACCTATTTTTATTAGGATAATTAGAAACTAGAGCACAGGTATTGAATAACACATATGTGTCTTGTTTCATAATACTTTTTCTACAAATCCAACCTTAAAGACTCAACATTTGTACAAAAACATCATCGTTGGTATAATAACCAATATTGTTATAAATATAGTAAATACACAGGCAATTTAGTTTAGCATAATATTGGTTCGTTAGTAAATTATAATAGTCCATTTGGTCGAGATTTAATTATAGTTACTCGCAAGCTGTAACGTAATCATATAAATAAGTAATGTCATAGATAGGTTATTCCGTGTATATATGAGTAACCAATGAACGAGATACATCACAGTTTAATACATTATTTAACCCCTGCGACAAAGAAGATGTAGCTCCATAATATACCATAAGATTTGGATATGTAATCAAAAGAATATATTCATCCATTATACATTATAGCCACCACGTAGCCCTGAATTTAATCCGCTTGATTTTGGTGTATGCGGCGCATTAAAAACAACGTGTATAAGAATTCCATAAATATTCGCAACCAACTATGGGAAGAAATAAATACTGCAGCAGTTTCTTTAGAACCAATAAAAACTTACTTTGACAAAAATATAAATATATTCATCCATTATACATTATAGCCTTCACGTAGCCCTGAATTTAATCCGCTTGATTTTGGTGTATGCGGCGCATTAAAAACAACGTCTATAAGAATTCCATAAATATTCGCAACCAACTATGGGAAGAAATAAATACTGCAGCAGTGTCTTTAGAACCAATGAAAACTTACTTTGACAAAAAGTTATGTTATTTAGTTTAACTATTTATTAATTTGGTTTAAGCAAAACGTTTTGTAAAATTTTATTATTTTAAGTAAAATCCTATTATACTGTTATTTTATCAAATCCTATTATTAATTATCCTGCTGATATATTTATTTTATTTAATATTTCGTTAACTATTAATTTCGTTAACTATTATAAAATTTTTATACCAAAATTCAGAAGTAATAATGTTTTTGTCAATTTTTCCTTCGTTCCCTGGAGTGAGTGCCTTAAATCAGAATTATGCAGCTGATTTGTTAAATGCGATGATCTCGAAAACTGTTGAGTTTTGAAGTTATTAACAAGTATACCTGTTTTTGTTAAAATAATGTATATTTAATATTTTTGTCACAAATACAGGTAACTTAAAGAAGAAAAAAGTTAAGTGCAAATTTATGCCACATATGAGGCATATGTGGCGCCCTCTATCAGCCATATCAAAGTGTTCATCAAATTATAATTGCTCATATTTAAAAGTATCCAGTTGTAAATTTTTATACATAAAGGTTTACAAACATGAAAGTTATAGCAAAAAATAAAATTTTAAATTTGCACTTTAACACCCTGTATCTTTCTTAATATCAACATTTTATTAAATCAATTTGGCTTTAATCGTAATATTTTAAAGTGTAGAATCTACTGTTTCTTTTTGTACAATTACTTAAGGACCACCCTGTAAATGAATTAACATTAAGGTAATTTAATTTGTATAATAAACAAACAATTTTGTTTCCACTTACAATAGTGGAATAGTGGCTTAAAATATAATATTTTTATCCTGTTTACAATGTTTGTTAATAATTAATCTAATTTTATTTATGGTCTTTTTCAACTACATAACCTTAAAATTCTCTAATTTAAAATGAATATACGTCTGTATTGTTTATACGAATAAGTTAAAAAAAAATAATTACTAGGATATACTGAAATGGATTAAAAATACTAAACTGGAGACACGCTCTTAAAGAAACGATGGAGATACTACTACAAATAAAATAATAACTTTAAATAACACAAGCCCACATTTTTGTTTCATGAAAAAGCATTTTAAGTTTAATAGGTATCCTATAGTAAATGGGATGTGCTGATCTTGAATCTGTACTTAGTTTTTTTCTAAAACGTCAGGTTTTCAAGAAAAGTGTGTTTGAAATTTTTCATAGAAACTGCCAAAAATACTGAGAAAATATTTATTGAAACTTTATTTAATACAAAATTACACCTCAAAATTGTGTTGTTCTTAAAAAAAGAATTTAGTATAACCTACATACCTACATTAGACAATATTTTGTTTTTTTTTAATAAAACCGTTCTCTTTTACCATGAAAGCTGCATTTTGTGGTCTTATTTTTATGGATTTTTATGATCGAATCTGTCTTCAAGATCCATCAGTAATCAGTGATCATTTTTATATACCATCTTCTTTGGTAACGTCTCTTTATCTTCTTCATATCTCGATGGAACCTCTTTCCCTGCTTCTCGCTGGCAGCTCCAAGATCTTCGGGAAAATAGTCAACGTGGAAATCCAGAAAGTTTGACGCTTATATTGCATCCCAGTTTTTTATGATTTTTGACCATGTTGGCTACAATTTTTTTATATTTTGGAGACATGTTGTTTCCAAGGAAACCTTCTATGACTTCTAGGAAAGAACTACATGCTTCAGATTTATCCTGGATCATTGTATTCTGGAACAATCTGTCCAATTTTAAGGTTCGATTGAGGGTCTTCAGAAATCCCTTCTTTAAGTTTTGTTTCAGAAAGTGCATAAAATTTGTTGCACATATATTTGAATCAGTCACCCTGTTGATCTTAAGCTTTGGCAAACTGCTTCATCTTTACATCAACTTTACGTGAAGAGAAGGCAAAAGAACTAATTTTGGGTCAACTAGTGTATCACGTTGCACATTTTTTGTCTCGGTACAAGTGTTTCTCTTAGTGGCCACTCTTTCTTAACGTAATATAAATTTCATGCTCGACTGTCCCACCCGCACAAAAGACATGAATACTTTGTGAATCCCGACTACTGACCCAAAAGTATGGATATTATTTTGAGATTTCCACAGAGTTGCCAACTATATTTGCTATACTTTATTTTATTTAGTAACAGCTCAAGATTCTTATATGTTTCTTTAACATGCACGGAGTGAGCAACAGGCACTAAGGAATAAGTAGTATTACCATTGTGTAACAAAACAACCTTCAGACTAACCGCCATGATGAGGAATCGTAATTGTCAGCTCCCAGTTTCATGACTACTTTAGGAATATTGTGACAATACACCAGTGAGCCCTCTCTAGAACAATATTCCGCGAATTCTTTTTTACGATGTCTATACCACGAAAATGTGGTACCAATGTAAAGTCAATAGATTTTTACCTTTCAGTCGTGATCCTAAGATTTGTGCAGCATCCTTTTTGATCCATCCAGCATCCAGCATCCAGTTTGATGATTGTTTTTGGATAGTGTGAAGAAAAGGTAAAGGAATAGGGATTCCTGGTTTATGAGATACAGGTCACTTGGCAGAGGGTAAATCAGGATATTGAATTTTAAAGAAATAATTTTAATGCAATTTACGAAATATCAATAATGTATTTGTTTGCGCTAGTACATAATATCTCACAAGGTTTTTTTTTTAATTTTGTGAAAATTTTTGACGTGATGGGCTTAAACTGAATTCATATTCAGAATCAGCGTACGCATATTAGCTAACGACACATTTCAAACTCAAAACACCAAAAATCATGTCGGCCTGTGTAATTGAATGATTTTTCAAACTAATCGTTTTAAGTATGGGTTTCACAAATTTCATGAACTTGACTATAAAACTATGAAATCTAAAATAACTGGAAATATTTATTTGTATACAGTGCGTTCTCACAGAGAGACAGGTTTAAACTAGTTTGAGCATTAGTAAAATAGTTGAAGTGTTTATTATTGACTAGTCAGTTGGTTTTTAAAACTAGTACCAATAAAACACAAACAAATATACCAAATATTTATTGTATTAATTTCTAAAGGCCATTTTTTATACTTTATATTGAATTTACAACTCTACCTGGGGGTTATGAGCGCGAGGACTAGGTAGATTGAGTAGCTCAGAAGCCGCGTTCATGTCCACAACTGGTCCCAACTCCGGATAAAAGGGGAGGGTTGATGGGCCAGGTTAGCATCCTACCCATTGTAAAAGAAAACAAAGCCCAAAGAACAGATATAAAGCCTCGGAACTAGACGAAACCTAAGATGACGAACCATGCAAAGAAAAGGAAAACGAGAAGAAAAAATAAGCCCACAATCAAATTACCAACATAGGCATTAATACCAATGGCATTTAAATTTTTGTTGTTAGGTTAAATTTGTTGTCTTTCGTTGTTTTTAGGTCTTAAACACATTTTCAACAATTTTTTCCACCTTTTAATATTTAATCTTAACAACAGAAGACTTCACTGTGCAGGAGAGTGGTGTAGCAGAAGAACTAGCTACACTAGAACAATGTGTAGCAAATGTGATGTTGGCATATGTATTGACTGCAATTATATGAATGATTTTGATCTGGAAGGTGAAGTGCGTATGTAGAATCTGTTTTTCTATTATTAAAAGCCCTTTTATGTTCTGCTATACGTTTGTTAAAAGTTCTACCAGTTTGACCGATGTAATTTTTTGGACAGTCGCCACATTTAAGTTTGTATACACCACTGTGTAAGTGCTTTTTATTTTGGCTCTTGTTGTTTATTAATGTTATTAATATATTTGCCTAAGTTGTTGTTTATTCTAAAAGCTGCTGTTATTTCTTTCTTTTTTATGTGTTTTACTATTTTTGTTGATATCTTGCCTGCATATATCTAATCGAGCAGAAGGTACTGGGTTTTTTCTCTGGTGGTGGAAATAATAATTTCAGGGCTTTCTTATGTAGATTTTAGTTTAATATTTTATTATTTGTTTATTCGTTGTACCCATTGTTTACTGCTATTTGCTTACTGATATTTAATTATATCTTAAAATTATACTTCGACATCGGAATTTCTATTAATAAGTCTAACACGGTATTGCAGGCTGTCAGTTTATGTTGTGTAGGATGTGATGATTAATTGTGTATAGTCTTATCAGTATGGGTAGGTTTATAACATACGGAGAACTTATGTTTGTTTTTAAGTCTGATAATTTTTAAATCTAGAAAATTTACTAATTGATTTTGTTCTATTTCGATTGTAAATCCAATACGAATATGAAGTAAATTAATATACGATAAACATTGGTAAAGTTGTCTGTTAGTTCCTGTAAAATATATCATTACATCATCTACCTATCTCCACCAATACAATAACTGTTTGAATACGGGATGTTTGGAAATCTTTGTCTTAACCCATTAATGGCCAAGCATTGAAATAGTTAGATATTTTGCAATTCACGTTTATATACTTTATAAATAAAGGCATAAGAACAATATTTTACTTAAAATTTAAATAATAATAATTGCAATATACAAAAAAATAATGTTTCGTTAACGAAACTTTGGCATAATGTATGTAGTAAATTGAAAATTATACGTTTTATAGTGTGTAAATCAAATTTCTTGGTTTTATCAATTAAAACTAAAGGTATTGCTACAATAGTTAATTATATAAAATAAAATGATTACTTGTCTGGTAGTATGACAGTAGCGCCATTATGGCATCTCATTTTTTATGGAAAGCACTAAAACAGTCAGCGTGCAAGTGAACCTTGCATTTTCCGCACATATAAACAGAATTAGTTTTGCACAGTCTGCACCGCCGTCTACGTCCATCCTCTTCGCGAACGATATTATGACCAGTCTGGTCATATTGAATATCAGAAGGTAAACTTCCTTTAGAAGGACGTCCCCATGCGGATGTGGATGGCTTTGGCTCTGGGTCTGATTCGGAGTCATTTTTTCAGCAGCTGTTTTTATCGTAAATCTTTTTTCGTTCTGTATCAGTGACAAAACCAACGAAGAACGAAATTGCAATTGGGAGACTCAAGAATCATTTGCAATGTTATAAATTTTCTATGAATTTACAACTGTGCAATCCACAAGGTTTATAAACAAGGACCACCACCACTTTTTACTTCTTACTCGGATCCGGTAATTTGATACCGAATTATCTAGGAGATCAACACCTCCCATATATCGGTTATAATCGTTAATCATATTGGGCTGAGGTATTGAATCTTCCTTTCGTAGTAACATCCTGGTAACCTATTCTCTCTCACGGTGCTAGTAAAGAAAATTCCTTTTTCACCTAGAATGCGAAATAATGCATAACTTGAAAAGAAGTTGTTGAAGAAAACTCTATGTTTTGAAGGGTTTTGCATTACACGTAGCAGATCCAAAACTTCTTGCGTCCCTAATGTGTATTGTGATTTCTGCCTTTCTGGATTTGCGCCACCATAAGAAATGAATTGGTATAGATATCCCTCTGAGCTACACAAGCACCAGACCTTGAAGCCAAAGCGCACTGGTTTACCTTTCATAAACATCTTTGCAGAATGCCGGCCGAAAAAAGGAACCATTTGTTCATATATAGACATATTATGAGAAAATAGTCCAAACTGCAAATATCGTTCGTTCATCAGCAAAAATAATGGACGTATTTTGGCAAATTTATCATTTTTGTCTAAGTCATTATTGTCAGAGACATGAAGATTTCTTTTGATGTTTCGGAAGGTGTTTCGACTCATGCACTGTCAAATGGTGTTTTCCCAGCCAGTCTCAGCTTTATTTCTTCCTTTTTATTAAATTCATTGTCTTTTGGAGAAGAGGAATAGTTTTTTAAAGATTTAGACCAGTCAGGTGTATATTACGTTGGTTTGCATTTTCGTTCGGAATTTACTTTACTTTTCTTCCCCCTACTTGTAGATGGTTCCAATATGGATTCTGTGGGCGACTTAGCCTCTTCTCGAGACCTTGTGTGAATCTCAAATGTACCAGCGATATCAGTTAAAGCCTCTTCCTCTATAAGAAGATTATCATCCAAATCCTCTTCATCTGTTAACACATCAACTAAAGGAGGTATATTAACTGCATCTATTTCATCCGCTTCTTCTAAATCAGAATCATCCTCCAGTATAGCTTGCAATTCTTTCACTGAAAGAGGTCTCTTCATTTCATATTCGGATAGTCTAAAAATAAAATATCCTTTCAGAACATGTATATGTAAATGATTATCGTACAAATCTGATAATAATATGTATATGGCATTTACAAAACACTAATAACAAATTTAGCCAATTGTTACATACCCTCTGGACATCTTGATTCACCGTATAAATACTGCAAAATTGTAAAAAATAGCTACTACCGATTAACTTACTATTATTATATCAAAGAAACCACTACACAGTTGGAAATAATAGCTAAGACTAAAAAATTTTGTATTATTAGTAGACTATCAAATATGGATCATAAATTCACGGATCGCGCCAAAGTTTCGTAAACGAAACATTATCTTTAAAGTGTTAGAAAATTTTATGAGTAGTCATATTTCAAATTATGTTTGGATAATATCATTCTACAATCTCTAATTGAACAAAGAATGCTGGTTTGGTCGAATTTTAAATATCTTGTGATATATTATGCGAGCTCAAACGACACGGACAGATACTAGTAAATTTGGAGTGTTTTGTTTATTATTTTAAAAACTATGCAGCACGTCATTTAGACCATTAAGATAACAAACACGTCAATAAACTATCTATATGAAAGACCCATACATAAAATATAATAATCATCATATGAAAATCGTAGAAAAAAAATAATTAAAAAAATGTTTCGTTTTCGATACTTTGGCCATTAATGGGAAGTGAACCCATAAAGATATCTGATAGCTATCTGAAGTAGTCCTGGTTTATGCAAATTTCAAGAATACCTATGTTAAATTACAGATGTAAGTATTGGAGTTGTAGTATTATGGTCTAAAAGGTTTTTTCTAGAACAAAAGTTTCTGTAGAAACTGTAGCCGAAACAGCTGTAGTGATAAGATATAATAAATTTTGTGGTTTAAAGTTTTAAAAACAAAGTTTTAAGTTTTCTTTTGCTTGTTTCTCCTATTTTATATTTTAGATAAAGGAAAATATTTTGTTAAAATACCAATTACTATAAAAAATAAAAATAAAACAATATACTTTTATCCTTATCCTTTAGTTTTATTTAGTAATATTTGTAGTATCAGCTTATGATTTCGAGATTTGTTGAAGTTGTTATTTTTTGTAATCATGTTTTGCGTTTATTTTAAATCACCGTTATAAATAGTTACTAAAATGTTTGTTTTAATCCGGATTTATACTGTATATTAAATTCCACTCTTCTACCAACTTTCCCCCAACTATATGTTCAATTCAAACGGTTGTTCAATAGAATTAATTCAGCCTTTTAAAAGTTGAGAGTTCTGAGGGAGATTTCACCTAGTAACTGTATAAACAGAGCAAATTCTAATCAAGTAAAGCAACAGTTTTGGAAAATTGGTGGTAATTTACTCAAAGCTGGGTAGACAGAGTATTTTGGATAGCTTTAAGATTCATTTTCGGAGTAAAATTAAGTAAATATCGGTTTGGAGATTTGGGTTCTAGTCAGTAGTGGGATCCATTTGGATTTCTCGGAGCGGTTTGTTATGGCAAAATATATCTTTGTGGTCTAAGAGAAAGTTTTGATGTGCTGAATTTGGAAATATAAAGGGAATGTGAAATTCGCATATTTAAATAGTCGTTTGGATTTAATTTTTGGGATTTATGCATCCATTTTAAAAAAAGGTTTTTTTCAGCATAGTTTGGGATGCACATATAATTATAAACGACAAAAACAAGGAGAAATATTAATGGATCCGGAAATATGGAACACCTTAAAAGTGGGACACCAAAATTAAAGGAACACCTTAAAAATGGGAAATGTTAGATGTCTCGAATTTCCTAAACCTGTTGTCCGATTTTAATGATTTTTTTAGTATGTTATAGTTATATTATTTAAGAATATTGATGTAATAATATTGTTGCTAGACAGGTCAATGTCATTTTATACCGAATGTAACAATCATACTGTGTTTTTTCCTTAAAGTTCGGAACACCCTGTGGAATATTCTAGCATATACAAAATTTTGAAATTAAAACTCAATTATAGCCTCAGGCTTTCTTAATATTCTCCTTTTTGATTCATTTGCTTGTGTTTGATAATAAAAAAAAGTTATAGTATAAGTTATATAACTATAACATACTAAAAAAATCACTCAAATCATCACTCATCTAACATGACCCATTGTTAAGGTGTTCCGTATATATATATATATATATATATATATATATATATATATATATATATATATATATATTTATATTGTTACAACCAAATCTCAAAACTCTGCGCTTCTAGGTTTGACCAGTCAATCCTCAGGTCTGACTTCCAGTCTTAGTCAAACCTCGAAATAGAGTCCATTTTCGGCTTTTGAGTAAAGAAATTTTTGTTAAACCTAGGAGAGACTAACTTAATCATGCAAAAGTAGAAGCTTAATTTAGGTAGGTTTAATAAAACGCCATATTTTAATTTTTATGTTAAAAAGAGTAAAAATTTGTCTTTATTCTCACGAGATGAGGCATTACGACATTTAGAATTGAACAATACGTTAGACCTTTTATATTTACATAGTTTTTAAAAGCTCTTTTTTGCAGTAGCATTCTATAAAGTCTGTTTCCCCAAATTCGAAATCTTTTGCACTGATTTCTCTGGGAGAGAGCTGAACGTCGTGAAAAAAAAAAGTGTTTATTGTTCCGTGTTTCGTCCCTACTCTTTATGAACCATTAACTGTTTTATCTTATATGATACCCAAAAAATTTCGAACATTTTCTTTGGCTTTCGTCGACGTCCATCTCGACTAGCGGCGAAATGTTAACGGCAAACTGGTATTTTCGGTCTTTCTGCTCTTTGGGATCACCAACTGTCTTCTCTTCTCTGAACCGTCATCATTTTCCAGGACTCGTTTGAGCAAGCCATCTTCCATGATAAATGAGTCCTACTGGGCCCAATACGTCTTAACTACTGAGCATAGGTTTGATATTTCTTGCCAAGGTGGTCGACGGTTTTCCTCTTTCCATTTTCGAATTTTCTGTATAACTGGATCTCTTTCTTGTTCTTTTCTGATCTTAGTAGGCGTCCAGTCATCATTGACCATCGTTGTTCTTAGCACTGCTGCTTCCTTGAATTTCGTTTTGTTGCAGTGGGAACACTCTGCTGGGCATGGCCTTCTGGAAAGAGAATCAGCGTTTCTGTGGCTAACTCCGGCCCGGTGCTCAATCTTGAAATCGTATTCTTGGAGTCGTTCGATCCATCTGTCTATCTGGCCCCCTGGATTATTAAACTGCATCAACCATTTAAGGGCGGCATGGTCGGTTCGGATTAGAAACTTTCTGCCATAGAGGTATTGATAGAATTGCTCTACTGATTTAACTACTGCTAGAAGTTCTCTTCTCGTGACGCAATAATTCCGCTCAGGTTTTGAAAGAACTTTACTAAAATATCCGAGGACTCGTTCCCGTCCTCCTTGGATCTGAGACAGCACTCCTCCAATTCCCACATTACTTGCATCTGTATCTAAGATGAACTCTCCTTCTGGCAGTGGATACCCTAAAATTTGTGCTGTGATTAAATGCTTTTTTAAGGTCTCAAAGGCATTTTGGCAGTCTGTATCCCAGCGGTAATCTCTTGCTTTCTCCGTAAGTCGCGTTAATGGCTTAACGATATCTGCAAACTTCTCAATAAACCTTCGGTAGTAAGTACATAGTCCAAGAAAACTTCTCACTTGGTGTTTGTCAGTTGGTTTTGGCCATTCCTTAATGGAATCGATTTTTCCTTTATTCATGGCCACTCCTTCTTTACTGACTATATGACCCAGATAATTGACTTTACCTTGAAATAGCTGGCACTTCTTGGGGTTTAACATCAATTGGGCAGCTTTAAGTCGATTAAAAACGTTTTCTTAATTTCTCAAATGATCTTCAAATGTCTCCCATAAGACGATTATGTCATCTAGATAAACTAGGCATGTTTCCAAGATAATCCTCTCAACACATTTTCCATAAGCCTCTCAAATGTCGCAGGAGCATTACAGAGTCCAAATGGCATAACGTTGAATTGCCATAATTCAGATCCTGTTGTGAAGGCTGTATTCTCTTTATCTACTTTGTCCATTTCTACCTGCCAGTATCCAGACTTCAAATCCAAAGTAGAAAACAATTTACTTCTAGCCAATGTGTCCAATGTGTCGTCGATTCGAGGCAGAGGGTAACTATCTTTCTTGGTAACGTTGTTCAGCAAACGGTAATTCACAATCTTAACCAGGACCACCAGAGAGACCCATGGGCTCGTAGAAGGTTCTATCACCCCGTCTTTCTTCATTTCCTGAGCAATCGTTTCGGCTTTCTCTCTGTTCGCCTGTGGTAATCGTCGAGCTGTTTGACGAATTGGCTCAGCATTACCAGTATCAATTTTATGCTTAACAACGGTAGTTCTTCCCGTCTTTCCTCCTTTCGGTACAAAAATATCACGATACTGCAGAAGAAATTCCCTTAATTTCCTTTTCTCAATCTGATTCAGAGACTGTCCTGCAACTGCAACCATTTGGTCGAATTTGTCGTTGGAATTATCAGATGTTGTCGCCTGACGGATTATGGATGTTACAGGTACACAAGTTCCTACTTTAGTCTTTTTCTTTATGGTCAATGGGTAGTCGTTGACATTGATAAGTCTCACAGGAATTTCCTTAGCCGAAGTCACCAATTCCTTTCCAATTATGATTCCACGGCCAACCTCATCGTCGTGGTTCCAAGGTTCCATCATAACAGGTCTCCCTTCGTCCATAATTCCCTGTAGCCGCGCTACTATGATCGTTTCGCTTCTCGCAGGCACGACTGTATCTTCTTTAATGACTGCTTGCACAGTGTTGTCATTATGTGGATGGAGAAATACCTCCTCGTTGCCAACTTTGATTACCTTATTCTTAAAATCCAATTGAAATCCATGCATATTCATTACGTCCATTCCTAATATAACATTATCTTCGATGTCAGCAACTATAACAGTATGGACGAACTTTTCTGCTCCAATTTCTAATTGTATCTGGATTTCTCCATGAAAATTGTCATTTTCACCCGTAGCGGTCCGAAGTCGCAACCTCGTTGGTAACAGTTTCTTACGGCTGTTTATAACTGTCGGGCGTATAATGGTTCTGGTCGCTCCGGTTTCCACCCACAACGTATCATCATCATCATCCAGCCTCAAGAGTCCACTGCTAAACATAGGCCTCTTCCTCATGTTTCCAACCCCGTCTATCTTGCGCCGCACTCATCCCGTTTTTATCGAGTCTTCTTAAATCGTCAGTCCATCTTGTAGGTGGTCGACCGACGCTTCTCTTGTCTTCCCTTGGCCTCCATTCCAATAACCTCTTTGTCCATCGCCCATCTGTCATTCTGGCTATGTGTCCTGCTCATCTCCATTTTAGTCTGGCTATCTTCTCGATGATGTCAGTCACTCCGGTTCTTCTCCTGATGTCTTCGTTGGTTATTATGTCTCGCAGTTATTCCTAACATGGACCGCTCCATTCTTCTCAGCGTGACTCTCAGTTTGGTAGCTGCTGCTTTTGTTAAGGTAAGTGTTTCTGCTCCGTACGTCAAGACTGGGAGGACGCACTGATCAAATATCTTTCTCTTTAGGCATGTGGGCAGCTCACTTTTAAAAGTTTCTCTCAGTTTTCCAAATGCTGCCCACCCAAGGCCGATTCTTCTCTTCAGTTCATGAGTCTGGTTATCCCTGCCAATCATAATTTCATGTCCCAGGTATTTATATATATCTACGAGTTCTATTTCTTTTCCACCAATACTGATGTTCTGGTTGGGTACCAAATTGGTCATGATTTTTGTTTTCGAGATATTTATATTTAAACCTACACTTTCTGTAGCCACAACGAGTTCCTCTACCATCTCTCTTGCCATACCTAGATCTTCAACTATTATAAGTATATCATCGGCGAAACGTAAGTTGTTTAGATATTCTCCATCTATTTTTATTCCCTTTGTCATCCAATCCAAATTCTTAAAAGCATGTTCTAGCACCGTATTAAAAAGTTTAGGTGACATTGGGTCTCCTTGTCTAACCCCCCGTTCTATTTTTATGCGATTACTGTTAGTATGTAATCTGACAGTGGTTGTTGCCTGCAGGTATATTTTGTATAATAATTTAGTATATCTATAATCTAGCCTGCATTCTTTAAGCGCCTGTAATATTTTGCTTAGCTCAACTGTGTCAAAGGCTTTGTGAAAATCGATAAATATTAGAACTAGAGGTTTATTGTATTCCACTGCTTTCTCTATTAGGGTTTTTATACTTTGTAGATGGTCATTTGTTCCGTAACTTTTTCGGAATCCTGCCTGTTCCCTTGGTTGATAAGGCTCTAATTTTCTTTCCATTCTCTTAACTAGTATTCGCGTAAACAACTTATATATATGGCTGAGGAGGCTAATCGGTCTGTAATTCTCTAAACTTGCTTTGTCTCCTGCTTTGTGTGAGGAATCATAGTAGCGTTGTTCCAGTCTGTTGGAATATTGGCGCTGTGAAGGCAGATATTGAAAAATTGTCTAATTTTTTCAAGTAATACATCCCCTCCAATTTTTAGTGCTTCTGATACTATTCCATCTTCACCCGGGGTTCGATTATTTTTCATTTTCTTCAGGGCTTCTTTGATTTCTTATTTTGTTATATCGGGCATTAAATCTGACCCTTGGTTTAATACCCCAGTTTTTAGTGTAATTGGAGGTTCCGTATTGTTATCTTTTTTTCTTGATCTATATAACTCTGTGTAGAACTCTTCAACTATTCTTAATATTTCATCTCTGTCCGTTGTTTCTTCTCCAGTGCTTGCCGCCAACAACGTATGCTTTTTACCATTTATTTTTCCATCTACATATACACTATCTTCACGACATTTCAAAGAAGCTATTAGTATGAGAGGGTCTTTGAAAAAGTTCTGGGTCGAAGCTGCTCCCCTAAAGCCGACTCGTTCTGGTTTTCATGATGGTGAGTTTCTTGACTTTATGGTCTTCGTTTTCTTGCATGTAATACTTTTCATCATATTAACGAGCTGGTCAAGTTTATCTTCATCTCTTTCCTCTTTTACAGTCCTAACTTTACTGTAACCGCCAGAGGCCTGTGTAGCTGACTCGTATTTGAGGGCGGCGGATAAGACATCAACCAGTGTCTTGTGACGAGCTAATTGCAGTATTCTCTGCATTTCATGATCACGAAGACCATCAATAAACGTTTGAACGGCCAATTTTTCCATCATGTCTTCGGGAGCTGTTGGATAAGCATATCGTACTAATCTGGCAATATCTACCTCATATTCTTGAAAAGCCTCATCTTTCTTTTGTCTTCGATTTTTAAGCTGCGACTGATATACATGCTCTAAGTGTTCGTGGCCATATCGCATATTTAACCTCTTTTAAGTTGTTCGAAATCATCCGTCTCCTCTACGGCTATGGTCTGAAGCACATCTAAGGCATCTCCTCGAAGAGCGATAGTCAGGTTTACAGCCTTTTCTTTTTCAGACCATCCATTCGCTCTTGCAGCTAATTCGAACTGTTTCATGTAGTTATTCCATGACGATTTTCCGTCGAAAGCTGGGACTTTAACATGAGCAGAACCCCCACTTCCTTCAAATTTCGGCCGTGTTTCCAACTTACATTTCGTCTCGTCTTCTTTTGTCTCTACTGTAATTGGATTGTATCCTCTCTCTGCTGTCCCTGTTTCCTCCATCTTCCTTTCCATCTCTTTCATCTTTTTTTCAAAGGCCAACTTATGGGCAGCAACTTGGTTTTTTAACGAAGATATTATATCGTCCAGGGCAGACATCTCAGAAGTGACTTTAGAGATTTTCGAAGAGATGTTAGCAGAAACTTTGCTTTCCAGGGAAGAAATCTCGTTAGAAACTTTGTTTTCTAAAGAAGCGATGTCGCCGGAAACTTTGGCTACATTAGAAGAAACTTTCAAAATATCGTCAGAAACTTTGTTCTCTAATTTCGAAATCGACGAGAGGACAACATCTTCAAATATATAATTCTCTGGGTCCAATCATTCTTCTAACAAAGCGTTTTTTTAGTCGTTGGACTAACTCAGCCTTTGTTCCGGTAGAAGCTAATTCTCTGTCCTCGAGATGTCTTCTTACATTCGTCACTGTGAGCTCATAAATCGTCGTCATTTTCACAATTTAAAAATATTCACTTGTATTATTATTATAAGTCTAATTTATGTTCGATTTCACTTCTAACACCATTTGTAATGTTTTTATTTAATTCTAATTTATAATGTTGTTCTTATTTTAATTTATTAAAAAGCACGATAATTTATATCAATTTATTTAACTAATAATACATAATTTATCTAGACGAACGTAACAATTTAAATCGCGGGCGCGAGCTTCTTCAAAATTAACTGTCCTGTTCTTTAGAAACTTTCGTATTTATATAAAAAGCACCGTTAACTAGGAACGTCGACGGCCCTCTCGACTAGCGGCGAAATGTTAACGGCAAACTGGTATTTTCACATCGGCTCGTCTCCAGAAGGGTCGAATTGTTGTTTTTATAACATCGTGTGTCAGGTAGGCATTACCTAGAAAATACTCGAATGAATAAGCATATTAGTAATAACATGTTTACCGTTTTTTTTTGGGTCAAAATTTATCGTAACAATACACTTATTTATAGACACTTATCACTAAAACTTGAACATAACTACTTTAATTTATATTGTATATTTATACAATATTTATTTTTGCAGTAAATCAAATAAATTTACAACACAAAATGAACTAAATCTCAATTATTTCTGTATTTATATAGATGTTCCGTTAGTTAAGGTTTCTCGATTTTATTTGAAGGAATCATCTACCTGCTTTTCCATTCTCTAAGACGCTCATATTTTCTGGAAAGTCAGAGGTCATTGACCTCTGACAAAATGAGCCTGAGTATAAAGGCCTTCAATCGTCTTTTCCTTATTTATTTTTATATTTTCTATCTATGCAAAAAGCATGCATGTAACATTACTTTCGAAGCCTTCATAGTACGCACTAAGTATGCTGCCACTGCTGTCTTCGCACACATGTACGACCTGATTGCAAATTATGCATATATGTGCGTTAGAGCTCTCTTTTTGGCAAGAAGATCTGAAGAAAAAATCTTAACTGTTGAACAATTTTTCTTTCTCTCTTAGTGACGACGGTCAGTATAGTGATACTTAGTTTTTTCTCCGATCAAAGAATTTCTTTTTTCATAGTTGACGATAAAGGTCCAGGTATTCTTATTTTGAATCTTTGAGCTAAAATAAAATTTATATACGTAGCCAAACCAAATTACATGTAAGTAGTAATTAATGAGCTTATTTCCAAAATGTTTTAAAACCAATATTTTGCGTTTTCGGCAATAAATACACTTTGTTCGAGGAATTATAATATAAAAAAATAAAAAGAGTTTTCTTAATTGTAAAGATATGCCCAACGTCGAGCTGTCTGTCTCTAAGAGAAGCCACTGCAAACGATTCCAAATTTTAGACAAGGTTTTATAAAAAGCTACTGAAATAAAAAATGCTTTTTAAAATAATGTAAATGAAAATTTTTTATCGTATTGTGCAATTCTAAATGTCATAATGCCTCACCATGTCAGAATAAGGACTAGTTTTTTATTTTAATTACAATATAGAAATAATAAACTAAATAAAACTTTAAATTTAAAAAATGACTTTTTATTATAACTAATCTATTACATTATGAAGCTTTAATACGTGATCGGAGATTTCCTGGTTAAACCTCGATTTCATGAAAATAAGTTTCGACGTTTGCCTTACCAAATTAGTCTCTCCTATGTTTGATAAAATCTTTTACTTAAAGGCTAAAAATGTAATTTATTTCGGGGTGTGCAATAAAAGTGAAAGCGTGTGCGAGGGCTGTTGGTACGCTGAAGAGATGAGTCACTAGCGAGTGTTATTGTTCTATTTATACTATGCTTAAGCTCTTACAAGTTCATTAATGTCTTCTCTTTGTGTAGTTTCTACATAACTTACAGTACAATATGAATTTAAAACATAAACAAGTTGTGGTTTCTTTAGAAATAAAATTAAGTGCTATAAAACGCATGGATAAGGATGAGTCAGTAAAGAAGGTTGCTGCTGACCTAGGTGTTGGAGAAGTAACCGGAGATCGGAGATGTAAACGAAAAGATATTGAACAATGGGTCAATAAAAGTGTGAGTGGTGGAAGTGATTTTTTGTGGAAAACTATAAAGAAAGGAGAATACATACAAACAGACTTCTTAAGCGTTATTTTTATGGTTTTCTAATCTTCGAGAGTTGGGAAGTCCAATTAGGTCCAATTAGTGCCCCATGCTTCAAGCTGAGGCTGTCGAATTTTAAAAACGGTTTAAGGATGGCGAGGAAAATTTTACTGCAAGTAATGGTTGGCTCGATAGATGGAAGAAGAGGTATGGCATCCGACAACTGAACATTTCGGGTGAAAACCTTTGACTGATTCATCTGAAATTCAGCCGTTTAATTTAAAATGGAGAGACCTTATTTCAGAGCATGGCCTTACGTCAGACCAAATCTTTAATTAAGACGAAACAGGTCTCAATTCAGAATGCTTTAAACCAAAACACTGGCAGCCCAAAGTGAAAAAACTACGCCTGGATACAAAAAAAGCAAAGAACGAGAAATCCCTTTTGATATGTAGCAACTCTTCTGCTAAATCGAATAATCCAAGGGCTTTTAAAAATATTCAAGTAAATTGCCCAACCACCATGTACAAAAATCACCGTGGTGCGGGGATACATTGTCAAATTTTTAAAGAATAGTTTTTTGACGAGTTCCTTTGCGTTGTTGAGGCCTACTTAAAAAATAAAATTCTACCAAGAAAAGCTATTCTTCTTTTGGGCAACTTGTCATTTCATCCAGATGCAAGTTCGTTGCTTAGCGGTGATATTAGCTGTTTTCTTGCCGCCAAACGTCACATCTCTCATTCAATCTCTGGACCAAGGAGTTTTAGAGGCGCTGTGAAACGGAAGTATCGTCAAAGGCTTCTCCAAGTGTTGTTGACCTGGTCGGATGAGGGAATGACTGTGACAGTTGTGACAAGTGTCTGACTAGATAACTTCAGCGTGGGACGATGTGAGTGAAACAACTTTGCGAAATTCATGCCGAGAGCTTGTTCAAATTAAAGCGAAAAGTGATGGAAAAGATAATAATAACTGTATTGTTGAAATAGTAGACCTCGCTAATCAGTTACCAACGGAACTGCCGATAACTGATGAAGACGTCAACAAGTAGATTATGCAAGATCAGCAACTGGAACTGACTGATTATGCAATCGCCGACATGGTTATTAACCCACACAAAGTCACTGAATATGTAAAAGATTACTGATTACATATAGACTTCTATTTATTATTTTATTTTTAAATATAAGTTTTTTTATTTCTTGGGTTTGTCGGTCTATTGTAAATAAAAATACTTAACTACTGCATGAACGTTTCGATTATTTGCTATTTTCAATAAGCACTTTATTTTATAAATATTACATTAGACAATTACAATTATATTTCATATATTCACTCTTTAGAAGTTTAACATGGATTAAAATTTAAAAACAACTTATTTATTAAATTGTAATACATATTGGAAAGATCTTTGATGTCAATCTTATTAAAGATAGAATTTAGATATCTTTTAACTAAATCATCTCCAATAAGCATCTGTTGTAATTTTGTTCTTTTTCCAAAATCTGTACATTTTCAAAATCAAAGAAATGGCTATTTTCTAGATAATGTTTGGCTATGGCTCTTGTGTTTAATCTGTTGGTTTGTACACTATGTTTGTGTACAACAACCCGTCTATGCAGGTTTTGGTGTGTTTACCCAATATATGTTGAATTTCAGTATTTAAAATTTATTTTATAAATAACTTTTGATTGATGATCTTCATTAACCTTAGGTTTAAATTTTAAAAAATATTTTCCAGGTATTTTGATGATTTATATCCAATAATATCATATTTTGACAAAATTTTTTACATTTGTTCAGAAATTACATTAATGTATGGTAAGGATAGGTATATGGTTTTTTTATGATTTAGTGGCGTTATCCAGATTTAGTCATACGGCTCATACTCCCTCTATATCAAAAGGATTGAGCTTTGGTGGGACTATTTCCGTGTTATCGAGCCCTAGGTGATTTGGTATGCTGGAGTATCTCCTAATTTTCGTACACATCTGGAAGTCGCGAGGAGTACAGCTTTCTGCATGGCCTTATAAAGATGTTCGTTTAGACCCAGCTGTTTCATGTTCGCTAGGAGGGTTTTGGGAATAATCTCCAGTAGTAGATAGAATAATAGGTACTGTCTGGGTACTTTCCATTCCCCGCTGTCTCCTGATTTGTATTTCCAGATCTCTACACTTGGCGTTCTTCTCATTGCATTTAACAC
Organism: Diabrotica undecimpunctata; assembly: GCF_040954645.1. Lineage (NCBI taxonomy): Eukaryota > Metazoa > Arthropoda > Insecta > Coleoptera > Chrysomelidae > Diabrotica > Diabrotica undecimpunctata. The sequence continues at coordinate 90,618,361 of NC_092807.1, read as the reverse complement.
GCAAATTATTGCTGTTAGGTATCGCCACATCAATAAGTGTTGTTTGCCTTGTAAGTTTATTCTAGTTTGAGATCCGATCTATTACACAATACGGTCCCAGTATAACTTGTAGTTGTCACTTTTAATGTCAATTTTGTCAGGGACGTATTGATAGTAAGGAAGATGGTCAGTTAGGAGAAGTCCCAGTTTCTCAGCTAGTTCTTGGTGGATAATCTTTCCTACTAAGTCATGGCGTTCTTTATAATCAGTACTGACAAACGCCTGGCAGCTATGTCGTCATTTGTCATTTTGGACTTGAGGATCTTTAACAATATATTTCAGGTAATTTTTATTTGAATAATCTGATCCTGAATGGCAAGTAGGAAACCCTCAGTCTTGAGAAACATCTTTTCTGATGTCAACCAATAGTTTGACGCTGTATTGTCGACATATTCTTGGATGATCTCATTCAGATGTCGCCCATGCAGAGGTTTACTTATCCAGGTACGCATTTTTTTCTGCTTACTCAGGTGGTTTATATGCATTTCTTGTTCCCTTAGTTTAAGCGGCGTTGTATCCTCTACTTGCTACAAAATTGCTACAAATTGCTTGATGTATAGTAAATGTCTCAGCCTGTACCTGAAAATAAGTTCTTAAATTGACAATCTGTTTATCCAGTTGCTCACTTATGTCCATAAGTCTTCTTCCCCCTTGATATCTCGGTAATGTTCTTTTCTCTACTGCACTGCGTGGATAGTGTTTTTGCGTCTTTGTAAGACGTGTTCTTACTTTTCGCTGGACACTTTCTATATCTATTTTTGACCACTTGATAATATCAAATTAGTAGCCAAGTGCGGATCAGGCGTACGTATTTAATGCCTTAAACAAATTTTTGCTATTAAGATATGACCGATTTAGCTGTCTTACTCTTCGCACAGAAGTTAGTTCGGTCTTCATTAATTTATGGTCAATTTTTCACACTTCTACTCCGACATGTTTGTATATATTATTTTCACCAATTGCTTCGATATTTTGGCCATCTTGCATATCGAAACCTTCGGGCTCAACCTTTCCTCTGACTATATTTAGTATACGGCACTTGTCTAGTCCTTATGAGGCAAACACCAGTAGGAAGAAGGTCAAAGGGAGGACCCAAACTTAGATACATGGAACAAGTGGAACAAGATCTGAAAACACTTAAGATTACCAACTGGAAAAACAAAGCAAGGAACAGAACAGAATGGCGAAAAATCCTAGAACAAGCTAGGACCCAGAAAGGGTTGTCGAGCTACTGATGATGATGACTTGTCTAGTCCAAAGTGCATACTAATATTATTTGAAAGTCTTCTTCCCCCTTGATATCTCGGTAATGTTCTTTTCTCTACTGCACTGCGTGGATAGTGTTTTTGCGTCTTTGTAAGACGTGTTCTTACTTTTCGCTGGACACTTTCTAGATCTATTTTTGACCACTTGATAATATCAAATTAGTAGCCAAGTGCGGATCAGGCGTACGTATTTAATGCCTTAAACAACTTTTTGTTATTAAGATATGACCGATTTAGCTGTCTTACTCTTCGCACAGAAGTTAGTTCGGTCTTCATTAATTTATGGTCAATTTTTCACACTTCTACTCCGACATGTTTGTATATATCATTTTCACCAATTGCTTCGATATTTTGGCCATCTTGCATATCGAAACCTTTGGGCTCAACCTTTCCTCTGACTATATTTAGTATACGGCACTTGTCTAGTCCTTATGAGGCAAACACCAGTAGGAAGAAGGTCAAAGGGAGGACCCAAACTTAGATACATGGAACAAGTGGAACAAGATCTGAAAACACTTAAGATTACCAACTGGAAAAACAAAGCAAGGAACAGAACAGAATGGCGAAAAATCCTAGAACAAGCCAGGACCCAGAAAGGGTTGTCGAGCTACTGATGATGATGACTTGTCTAGTCCAAAGTGCATACTAATATTATTTGAAAGGGTTTATACAGTTTTTAGCATCTGATCTAAGTGGTTGCGAGTGGAAGCCATTAATTTCAAATCATCCATATACAACAAATGATTAAACTTCGCCACAACAGTATTGTTATTTCTGATGCTAAAACCAGTCAGTGGAGTTCAGTAGCTGAGATAGTAGGTTCATTGCTAGACACAACCAAAGTGAACTCAACGAGTGCCCCTGGAAAAGGCCGCGGTTGATTGGGATATCTTTAGTTTCGATATTAGTTTCACCAGGTATTTGATGGTGAATTTTAGACTTCCACTCCGTCATTAGATATCTTACATAAGTCACTATATTATTATCGACTTTATTATATTTTAAATATATCTATAGGCCAATCATGAGACGCTGAGTCAAAGGCCTTCTTGTAGTCAATGTAGGCAATAGAAAGGTTTCTTTTTATTTAATTTTATATTGATTTCATCTAGATTTAGCCATACGGCTCACACTCCCTTAAAGGGGAAAATTAACTCATCCCAGATACCTACGGTATCAAAAGTATTAAGGTCTGGTGGGACTCTTTTCGTGTTATCGAGCCCTAGGTGACTTTTCGTACACATCGGGATGTTGAGAGTAATACAGCTTTCTGCATGGTCTTGTAGAGATGCTTATTCAGAGCTAGCTTTTTATATTTTCGAGGAGGTTTTTCGGAATGACTCCAGTAATAGAGAGAATAATAGGTATTGTCTGGATACTTTCCATTCTCCACTGTCTTCGTATTTGAATTTCGAGATGCCTGTACTTAGCGAGCTTTTCGTTCTGTTTAACACGGAGGTTATTGTTGTTGTTGTTGGGATTCGCTTTAATTTTATTATTATTATTGCTAGGTAAGTTTTGGGCTTGTTTTGGATTAGTATTAGAATTAAATTGATTTCTGGTAATAAAACTCCTTTTTTTAATTAGATGGTTGTAAAATTCTGGTTGGTGGATAATTATTTTTTAAAGATACCTTTAACTTTTATCAGATCTGCAGAATGGCATTGAGAGCTAGATAGCTTAATCGTCTGTCAGTAATACTAAATACAATATTTCATTTATTTGCTATGGGTGTGTTGGTATTAAAATTTAGATTTAATGCGAGAATAATATAACATAAATAAGAAAAAAAAAAATCATTGGCGAAACTCGCAACTCAGTAGAAAAGAAAATAGATGAAGGTCCTTTTCTAATTCTTTTCTAACTTGGCTGGATCAGACTGAGAACGACCGAATAGTCAGAAATGCGTATTTACGGTTGCCTTCCACCTTTACCTATTTTCTTATCTCTTTCTTATATATATATATATATATATATATATATATATATATATATATATATACATAATATATCAATATATAATATTACCTTTAAAATGTATATAGTTAATTGTATAAGAAGAGAACGGTAATAAATTCCACTAACAATAACAATCCGACCTAGATTTGCTGCTACTGTATTCGGCAATTTTCATAATTTATCCAGAATGTATTAATTAGATTGACTAATTACAACTACTTGATTTCGTGCCACCCCTTATTCGAGAAGCTCTAGGTGGAAGGCTGTTCCGTTAATAAATCTATCGAGAACGACTGTCAGTAGGTTCGAGCTTCAAAGGAAATTATTTTGACGTGTGAATATTGCTTTATGTCACGGGTTATCATTGCGTATAGCGAGACTTAGATTGTTGCGACGTGATTAAGAGAGTGATAATCGTTTTGGTTGAAACTAATTTATTTCTCAAAGCAAAAAGGTTTCGTTGTCGACTAAAATTACTAATGGCGTGATTTAAAACATAAATCTCACATGCGTGATTGTTAAATATTGCTGGAAGTTTATAGTAATTACAGTAAAGGAAGACTTTTAGTTGTTAAAATAATATGAAGTCGTATCACAAAAAAAATTAATTGATTTTATGAAGTGAATTAATATACAGTAAAGGGAAAAATTATGAAATAAATTCATTTACGCTACAGAATAGGGAACTTTTGAACAACAATAACTACTCCTGAGTTTATTTACCATTACCAACTGTGCTACTTTTATACCGTTGTTGCTGATAATGTCATATAACTATGCTTACCAAAATATTCTGCATATATTGACTCTTTTCCCAACGTGACGTTCATATTACGCAGGACTGTAGCTGCAACTCCCTTTTGCACTGTTTCTCAGTCTACTTGTAGTTGGTCGTAGAATTGATAAGTTACTAGTTTATTTACTATTTCTGTTGGGGCATGGATATTATTGATTTGTAATATTATGAAATATATCCCTTTTTTAATCGTATTTTACATATTCTTTTATTAAGTGGAATGAAACCCAAAATCCACCTGTGGCATTTATGGTTTACAATAAACACACTCGAAATTTTTCTTGTCTTTTTGCTCCACTAGTATAAACTGTAGTCTTTTTATTTATGCGTCCATTCTCTTTAAATCTAATTTCTTAAAGAGCAGTTATGTCCACTTCGTATTTCTGTAGTTCCTAAGCAATACTTTGCATTTTGCCTGCTTACAGGGTATGGACATTTTAGGTTCACAATCGAAATTTCATCATTAAGTCTCTATTTCGTAGGTTTGGTTGTTGTCCGTTAGTTAATTTGGTTTGTACGTTGTTTATAGCCTTTTTAATAGCTTAGTTTAGGTTAAATATTTGACAGGCGTATTGCATGTTCAGTCAGTGGTTGGGCAATACAGGAATTAGGGTTTAGGATAGCAGGAGAGCTGCTTCATTTAGTCACCTTTTACGACAAGAAAGAGTAACTGTGATGATATTCTTATTTAGTGGCCCGTGCCCCATATGGGCCTTACTCATCTGACACTAATAAGTATGTTGACAGAGATAATGTTGAACAAAAATTCAACTCTATTTACGCTAATACATGCCTAATAAACCACACAAAATGACAATTAAATTAATTGTCCTATACAATTTCTACGGATCTATAGCTACTCTTACAGATTCGCAATTTACAATGGAGCTGGTAGTAATGTTATCCCACCCGAAAATTGAAAATTTTGATCTTTGTGCAGCGTAAAATATATTTATTTATTTGACCCAGTCTATCCCTAATTTCAAAAACTGCATTATCTACTTCGCTAATCTTTACACATTGTTCTCACTGCTAGTGTTACTTGCACAGTCGTCACTTCGCGCAAGGGATGTTTATACATTGGAATCTATTTAAGCCAATCAAATTAGTACCTGTAAATTAATAGCTGATAAAGATAAGCAACTAGCCATAGAAGAAATGGGATCTACTGTGAAGTACATGGGGATGGTAGGTGGTATTGAGGAATGCAAAAAGCGTCTAGGTTTCACTTATGTAAAACAACAGCCATTCAGAGTATCATTTTGTCAACAATAAACAAACAAAGCAGTTCGTTATGATAGAAAAATAAGTGCTACAATTACCTAAACTGTTCACAGATCATTAAGTATACAACAGTCATATGGGTGATGTAGATTTTATGGACGGCCTTGGAGACAGATACCGAATGATACTCAATCATATACAGAATAAAAAACTCACTTCCCATTCATAGATCACTATTGTTCATATTTTTATTTTTTGTATAATTTTGTTGTCTTATTTGTTTGTTGAGCTACGTTCTTGTTTTATCAATAAAAATCATTCTTTTAGTTATTCTATTTAAACTATATCTGTTTAAATTTTCTGCACTTAAACCAATATAACTGTCCAGAGACGGTCTACTTTCTTTCTCATCTGTAGGTCGAACTATAATAGATAATATTAAAAAATAGATACGAAATTCATTTCTGTTATCATCCAAATTTTCCTTATGAGAAATTTTCAGATATTGATATACTCTTGATTTCAGATATACTTTTTTTTAAGATCTCATTGTTCGAGTATGATTAAGTGGCGGTCATTAGCAAATATGAATATTTTGCTTTTAATTGCATGCAAAACTTGTCATTATAAAGCGATGATTAAAAAAATTAACCTTGTAGGTACCCTAAACTGTCGACACGTCAGATATTTATTTTACAATGCACAATAAAACTTACACCTTATATATCGTAAAGGAAAATATGCAATTCTCTCAAACACAAATTTCCATGCCAGCGGCCAATTTTCAGTTATTTTCCGCAACAATAATTTAACTCCCAGCTAACACTACATGTTACAAATTACACTTACCGTGCTCAATGTACCACCAGCCCTGCGTGACAAAATGTTCAAAATGTAATTTTCTAATCGATTGCCGGTGTACCCATTCGAAACTAAATATTTCGATCTTTCGGTTGTGTCGCTAGTGCCCGATGGGGAATACGAATACAGCGGAAAGGGTCCCGAACACGTAAAAACGATTTTAGTGACTAAAATGCTCCGTGGAGTTGAATTAGGAAAGAAGTTGTCAGCGGGAAATGATCCTGGAGAACGAAAGAATTTTGAGTGTAGTCATTGAGAGATCGCCAAATTTTGAGATAAACGAATAAAGACTAATATTGAAGTAAGAAAGTGATACGAGTATGATTTAAAATATTTTTTATGAAAACCCAAGTGTTTCAAATCCTTTTTAAAGCTTCAATCTTCTATTTTTTACATTGGCAATAAAAAGATAAAAAACATTCGCATCAAACACATTAATTGTTTCTTGATACGTCATGAAACTTTAACTCTGTTATATTTAATAGTGCGGTAAAAAATCATTTAGTGCCAAATCAGGGCTGAATGTAGTCTGTTATCAGTAGTGTATCTAAATTCATTCTAGAGCAGAATGTGATGGTCAATTTGATAACCAGAAAGTTACCAAAATAAAAGCTAACAATTTGTCGTTATATTTACGTCGTCCTAGTTTATACCGAAGATAAATACATAGTAATCGTCAAAATAAATACATAGTACTAAAAGTTAACATTGTAATTATTTTTTAGTTTACATAATTGGCATGTTTCAAATGTGCACCACTGCGGCGCAAACAAGCTTCATAACGATTTTGCAGATTTTTCAACATATTTACAAAGAGTGGTCGCAGCAATGGTTGAAAACAGATTATTACCTATTATCGTAGTCCTCCAATATCTGGTGGTGAAACTTTTGAATTAAATACTGACAAAAGTATGTTTCATATGTATTCATCAGGTGTTTTCAGATCAGGTGAGTAAGCTGCGTACTCGAAATCTGTTCCCCGAGAAAGGTAGGAAGCGTATAGCTGTATGGTTCATTGCGCCATCTTGTTGAAACTATTGACTGTGCATCTGCAGATTTAATGCGTGGCAAAATTTTTGTTAAAACTTTAACAAAACGTTTAATAATGTTTTCTTTGTAACGCTGTTGTTTAACAGTAACTGAATGCTCGTTCTCATTTTCAACAAAATAAGAACCAATTGCATGTGCAGACATTGCATACCAAATGCCAACTCTTTCACTTTGGACTTATTTCTCTATAATGATATTTAAGCGTTCAAGTCCAAGAAATTTAGTTATTTGTCTATTAATATAATACTTAAGGTAAATGGTACTTTAGGCCAATAACCACACTTTTTTTAAGAAATCGGGATCTTCGTACACTAGACTCAAGGCTCAACTACAGTAAAATCCTTTTGTATGTTTATTTGCAACGTTTAGTTCTTGTCAAATTTTATTGCGGTAAATTTCGTGCCGTTGTCAAGCTTTAAGCTTGTTCTTTCTTATCTTGCAAAAGAGCTATTAGAAGTGCTGTTATCCGACAATTCTCTTTAGTTTGCAGAATAGTTTTTTTTCCTTTTCTGTATAAGAAAGTTTTATTGCTCCTTTTTATTGCTCTTGTATCTTACATTCATTTATACATCTATTAAATAATCGTGTTAAATGTACCATTAACTGGTTATCTCCATATCTTTTGTTATTATTTCACCTGTTCCTGAAACTTCACCATTTTTCGTAGCAGTTACAACTGTGTATATTTCTTTTGTAAATATTCCCCAGTCAACATAATGTTCTAATGCATTCTGCAACGTTGTCTTGTACAAATTTTTTACTTTTTGTCAACAGATTTTAATAAAAAAGGTTCCAATATTGTATTGAAATAGCACTGATCATCTGGTCTGTACGGTTAGTTATTATCTTTATTAATGATCTTCATACTTCAGTGAACTACGAACATCTTACTTAGTTTTCTATGCAGATACTATTTATGCAGTGCTGTTCCCACACTAAATGTTTATTATTTCTAACCTTTTGTTTTACCCGTCTTTACTTTCTTTATAATTATTTCATGTTGTTTTTGTTTTCAGGTTTACCTCTGTGTGATTTTTTTACCATATCCTTTATATTGAATATTAAAATGGGAATAAGCGTAGACTTTTCTGTCAATCAAAGAAATGTACTTATTCTTCCTTAACAACCTAACGAAAAAAAACCTGCTTCTATTCCTAAATATTCCCTTTTCTTTAGCGTTATTACACCAACCATTTATGTTTTCAATCCGTGTAGATTATATTGGTTATCATGCAGTAAGAATTATATAAGAAACAGAAAATCGCATTGTAATTGATAAAATAGGACAAGAACAAACGGAATGGTTACTATTCCAGTAAATGCCCGTTTTGGAATGTAATTTTTTTCGTCACGGAGGATTTGCTTAAAAATTTCGATTTAAGTTCCTCTAATCTATACCAGTTTTACTGGTTCAAAGTGCTTATTTTTAAAAAAACTTTTTTTTTTTAAAAAGAAATTCTTTTTTGTTAATAATTTAAAAAGTATTACATAACGGACCGAGAAATAAAACAAACGCAGAACAGGAACACAAGCACATTTAAAGATAATAACACAAACAGAATGAAAAACAAATTAAAGTATAACTTAAACACTGAAAACAACAAAACAATTTTGAAAATGGCATCATGGAATGTAAGAGGTATAAATGGGAAAGAAATAGAACTGGGGGAAGAAATTAGAGATAGGAGCATTAAAATTGTAGCCATAACAGAGACAAAGAAAAAACGAAGAGGATCAATAATATTAGAAAACGGAATGTTACTAATATACAGTGGGGTGGAAGAAACGAAGAGAGTTTAGGCAGGAATATCGTACATAATAAAGAAGGACAGTAACAACAAAGTAAAAAATTGAATATATTACAACGAACGTATACTAAAAGTAGACATAGATATGGATACAGAGGAAACCAACACAAACCTAATCATATGCTATGGACCAGATAAAGACGCAACAGAAAACGAAAAGAATTAGTTCTGGGACAAATTACAAGTGATAAATGATTGTACAGAGAAAATTGTGATCACAGGAGATATGAACAGTAGAGTGGGGAAAGAAGCAGAAAAATGGAACAATGCCATCGGACCTTATGGGGGGGAAAAAACAAACAAAAATTGAAAATTACTACTCAAATTCTGTCTAGACAATAACCTGGTGATTATAAACACAGACTTCCAACATAATAGGATACACAAGATCACAAGAGAAGTCAAATCAAGAGACGAACAATCAATTATAGACTATACCATGGTGCAAACAATAGAGAAGAGCTGGATAAGAGACGTAAGGATGAAAACAAGGTATAAAATTGGTAGTGACCACTATCTACTAGAAACCACATTCAAAACCAAAAGAAAAGAAATAAAAAGAAATGAGAACATAAACAGAAAACACAAAGAAATAATAAAAATTTACAAACTAAGGGAAGAAACAACGAAAATAAGATACTCAGAAGGGATAGAGAAAGAGATGGACTATGAATATGAAATAACAGAAACAATAGAAGAAGAATAGTGAAAATTTAAAAATGTTATGATAAAAATAGCTAAATCAATATGTGGAACTACAAGAAATAACAACAGAGGGAAACGAACATCTTAGTGGAACGATGAAGTGAAAAGGGAAATGGAAGTAAAGAAGAAATTATAGAAAGGATACATACAAAACAAAGCACAACAAAAATATGAAAATTATAAGAGACAAAGAAAAAAAGTTAAAGAGATAGCTAAGAAAGAGAAAAAGAAAAGTTGGGTAAAATTCGGAGAAAAAATGAAAGGAAACAGCACAGAAAACGAAAAATTATTTTATAGAACACTAAAAAACCTAAGAAGCAACAAAGAAACGAAACTGAATCAAATAATGAACAAGGATGGAACAATATTAAACGACAATAATACAATAATGGAAAGATGGAGGGAACATTTCCAGCTGATACTAAATGGAAATCAAGCGAATACAATGCAGAAGGAAAGCCTCATCAAGAGAGTATCCATGAGAAACACGGAAAATCCAGAAACTATAAAAAAAGAAGAATTGGAAGAAGCAATAAGAAAGATAAAGATTGGGAAAGCACCAGAAAGCGATGAAGTAGCACCAGCAATGATGAAATATATAGGAGTAAAAGCAAAAGAAAAATTGTTATACATATATAACCTAATATGGAAGAGAAAAGTTATACCCAGAGAATTGACATATGCAGTAATTATACCTATATACAAGAAAAGAAACACAAGAGACTGTAAGAACTATAGATGTATATCACTACTATGTGTAGCAGCAAAGGTATACGCATTCGGCTCAGTCAGAAGAGAAGATATATGGGAAAGCCTAAAGAAGAAGCAAGTAAGTGAAGAAATGATAGAAGAAACAAGGAGTGTATACAAGAAAACAACAAATACAGTAATAATGTTAAATATACAGTCAGAACTGAAACAGCAGAAAAACTGAAATATAACTTAGAGAAATGGAACCTAGAAGCAAGCAAATACAACTTAAACGTAAACAAAGAGAAGACTCAGGTAACATAAATATCAAGGAAACAAGGGACGTAAGATCAAATAGAAGTAATGATAGAACAACAAAAATTAATACAGACAAATTCATACAAATACTTAGGAACAGTAATCAACAACAAAGTAGACATCGAGGACGATCTTAACTACAGAATGGAAAACACAGGAAAACTATTCCAAGCACTAAATAGAGGATTCCTTAATGACAAAGAAATATGAACAAAGACCAAGATGACAATATACAAAACAATATATAGACCTACAGTGACATATGGAGCAGAAAATTGGATATTAAACAAAAGACATCAGAGCAGAATTCAGGCAGCAGAGATGAAATAGATCAGAAGAACGATGGGAGTAAAACAAAATAGAATCAGAAATAAAGAAATAAGAGAAAGACTCAAAATCAAACCGATAATCGACTCAATCAAGGAGAAAAAATTGACATGGTTCGGGCATCTAACCCGGATGGACAATAATAGACAAGTTAAAAGAGTGTGGGACGCCAAACCAATAGGGAAGAACAGAAGAAGAAGACCCATTAAAGAATGGAACAGTGACATCTCGCAGATACTACAGAGTAAGGGTAAGACTTGGTAGGAAGCAACACAGATAGCACCCAATATGAAGGAATGAAGAAAGTTCGTTAAGAGCTAGGACACCTCAGAAGATTGTAAAATATTGTAATTTAGTGAATTGTATTATAAACGGCCCAACATCGAAAGGTACAAATGGATCTACTGATTAAGTGAGTAAGTAAAAAGTATTAGTGATAAAAAAAATTTTAAACATTAAAAAAATTTAGGTTTTGCTTTTCTGAATATTTTGGCTTTTTGTATTTTTGTAAGATACAAATTGGTTAAGATATGGTTGTTTAAAGTTAGCAGACATTCGTTATTAGTGACTTGACAAGCCCTTTTAACTACAACCCTTTCAAAGATAAGATTTTAAAAATAATTCATTTAAATAATCTTATTGCTCTTAAAAAACCTCAAAATGATTTAAGTACTTCGTAGCTTAAATACTAACCAAGTTATGAGTAAAAAATCACATATTTTGGGAGATATCAAAACGAGTATACTGTAGCATTGTAACATACACATAAGTGCTTTTAAGGTACAGAATCCTTATCTTTCACCCATCTTATAAACCAATAAGGGGTTTTCAATATTGTTCTAAGGCTATTTTCTTGTGGCATTTCAAAGTAATTATTATTTTAATAAGGGTTAAGTTGAACTAAAATAAATTAATAACATTTTGATTAAAAAAATTATTGCATTTATAGTTTCAATGAAAAAAAAATACTACAAATATTGGAATTTCTTCGCAAGACGTGATTTTATTGAGGGAAAAATTATGTGGTAAAAAATTAAAACAGTTAGTATAAATTTAATGTCACTGTATAAATAAATAATTACAAATTGGTTGAATTTACAATTACTTGTTTTTTTTTCTAATAGGGGTCGTTTTCACCATTAAAAAATAAAAGCAACTAAGGGTATAAGTCCAATTATGCAGTAAAGGGTAAGCATAACTTAAATCCTAATTTCCATGCAAATTAGTGAAGACAAGGAAAGTTACAAAGTATCACCATATTTTACGTTCTTAGAAATTCGAATAAAGAAACGCAAGCTGGAATACTTCGGTCACATTATGAGACACCCTGAAAAATATAATCTTTTACATCTGATCATTCAGGGAAAGATCCAAGGTAATCGTAGTCCTGGTAGAAGAAGAACATCATGGCTGAAAAATCTAAGGCAATGGTATGGAAAATCAACTACATCGTTATTTAGAGCTGCTGTCAATAAAGTCACGATAGCGAATATGGTAGCCAACATGATATCCAACGATCGATAATGGTCATGGAACTAGAAGAAAAAGAAAATCGATAAGGAAGCATAAAATATGAAAATTACAACATTTGGTACCTAAACAAAATAAAACAGACATGGTGTAAAAATATATACTACTATGACTCGCACAAGTCTGATACAAAATACATATGGTCGTGATCGAAATGCTTAACATCGTTAAGGAAAGAACAATTAGAGGAAGTGAATTCAACATTATCAAACGTTTTTGTAGGTTCAGGGGCGTTAAGGTACAAAAAGAAAATAATATATCTGGGTAAAAAGCATAAGCATTTGATTGTAGTATTAATAAGGTAAGCAGCATGACTATCAAAAGAAGTAAACTTGAGTTCTTAGGCCATGCAATAAGATACTAAAGATAATCATTATTGCAGGTTGTTAAAACATTCGAAAAAAACGAAATGTGGGTGCACGAAGAATATGATGCAAAATGTGGGAAGGCGAAGAATATCATGGGTTATGAACATGAGGGAATGGTTTGAATGCAGTAGTGCAGAACTATTTAGAGTGGCAGTCATAGCCATGATGATTTCCAACCTTCGATAGAAAATGTAAGTTAAAGAAAAATAAGAAGAAATCACCACGAATAAAAAAAAATCGAAAACGGCACTTTACAAATGATTTAAAAACTACAGACATCAGTCAATATGCGGCTAAACACAAGGCACAAGAAGTAGAATGTATGTAGGGAATCACCAAAATTCCTATCATACACAAGATTCTGAAGTAGACAGGATGCTAACTGCACAGTTTTCACTGTATATTTACAAATATCTAAATCCTACAAAAAAAATTAAACTTAATTTTTAAATTAAAATAATTTGAAATGCAATTAAAGCAATTTTCTCACTTGTTTTCAAAAAAAGGTAGCATCGCTTTGGTTTGACGACCAATTCATTCTGTATTGCACTTAGACGTTACAGCTACATTTTAGAAATAAAACATACTTGAAATTAAAACTCTTTTGTTTTGTGGAAGAATGGAATAAAAGGATGATAATTTGTTTTGCGGACAGTTGTAAAATACAAAAGCGTTCTGCATACAAAAGGATATGTCATTTCACTTCTAGTCGAGAAATTGTGGAGCATAGGTATGGTAATTTTTTTCTCTAATTTAGTTTTTAACATAAAACAAAACATCAACAGTAAACTGCTTTAATTTGTTTACTTGAACTATGATGTATGAATGAATTTTATAATTGTCAAAATACACTGATCCAAGGAATTAACATACCCATTAATATTTTTATAAAATTATCGTCAATTTAAAAAAAAAATGTAAAATTATTTAATTAATTTCGAAATTCCTTTTAACTACAATTAACATTGAAAATTGTCGTTTGAATTTTTATCTTTGAGATATGTTATTCTTGCAAAACTAATACCCATCTGGGCGTGATTACGTAGTCAATGATTTTTTTAAATAAGGGTAGTGGTTGTGTGATAGCTCATTTAAAATGTTATTTAATTCTCTATTCAGTGATATATACAATATTAATAATATTAACTATTTATACAGGGTGGCCTTTAATTAAAATAATTTACAAAACAAGAAGTATGTATGTAATCTATTTGATACATAAAACATTTTAGTGTACCGCAGTCAGAAAACAAATAAAAAATTTTTACTTGGCAAATAATACGATAAAAATCTGAGAAGATAGGATTTACTCAAAGAGATTCTTTGTAACAAAAAAATAGATAATAGCGATCTGAGAATAATTTCTGAATTTATATTAGAATCAGGGAGCAAATATAAAAATTGGAGGAGTTTCAGACGTAACAAAAATAATACGGGTAGTAAGACAGGGATGTATATTGGCGCCTCTAGTGTTTAACGTCTACACGCGTTTCACATTTTTGTCAGGAAGATTTATCAAGCAAAATAAAGATATAAACGGTAATGTGGAAGCAATTAATACCAAGAAAACTAAGTATATGATCTTTATTCAAAATTCATTTCATTATATAAACATTACTATAAATAACACCCCCATTCAAAAGCTGAATAACTACAAATACCTGGCAGCTATGATAAACTGGGTAAAAAAACACAATATCAACATGAAAGGACATATTGAAATTGCTAGTTCCATTTTCATTTATATCGCCATCATCCTCATCATCATTCTCAGCGTATTCTACCGATATTGGTACAGCCTCTCCTACACAGCGTAATACCCATGCCCACGATTGTCCAATAGTGGTTTTTCTATGCCATGTTGTACCGACTTGTTTTCTTATGTCATAGTCCCATCTTAAATTTGGAGGTCTTTTTGGTCTCTTGACGCCTCTTGGATACCACAATGTAATTCTAGTGTATCATCTATCAGTTGTTCTTGTTGCTACATATCCCGCCCACTGCCATTTTAACGGTTTTATTTATGTGGATTACATTAGTGAGCTTGGTTTTTTGTCCGATCCATTCTAGTCTTTTTCGATTTCTCTTTGTTAAACGTAGTATGTATCGCTCCATTGACCTTTGGGTGACTTTGGGTTTTACTATTATCTATTTCTTTAATGTTCAAGTTTCGCAACCGTATATCACGATTGGTAGTATACACTTATCGAATGCTATTTTCTTCAAGTGGAGTGGCAACTCTGATTTGTTTTATTTCTCTATATGTTTCTGGAAGTAAGAAGCCAGATTTATGTATTAATTGACCTAGGTGTACATAATTGTCTACTGTCTCAAGTGCAGTGTTGTTTATTATTACATCTTTGACATCCACTAGTTCGTTGTACATGGTTTTTGTGTTTGTCAGTTCATTGCTAGCTGCATTTAGGTAGCTTATAAGCTCTTGTAGTTCTACAGAATTATTAGCAACTAGAACGACTGCAAATCTAGGATCGATGAGTTCTGGCAGTTTGATCTGGCATAAAATGACCTGTTTTGGTAGTGTGCAAACTAAATCAATCTTTCTGCTATTTTATTTCTCCTTCATACTTTCCCATGACTTATTTCTTGCCATTTCTCTTTCCCACTTTGGCTTTAAAGTAACCAATTAACTACTTAAAGTAACTTTTTGCATTAGTTATGTTACTGTAGAGTTTCTCTATTTCTTCGTTAGTGTGAGAAAGCATTGGGGATTATACTTGTATAATTTGTATTTTGTTTCTCTTTAATAGTTGTAACCTTCAACTACTCTATTGAGATAGTAGTTATTTCTATTACTTTTCGTTTCCATTATTTGTTGATCAGGAATCCAATACCGCCTGTTCTGTCGGTTCATCCTTCTCGATAGTAGAAGGTGTTTCCTGACGCCCATTTTAATAGCTGGTTATCTTTTCTTCCTAGTTCGCTGATTCCTATGACGCGTCAAATGATTTAGATTTCAAAGTCCCATTTTATATTATTAGGTTTTTTTTTTAGTTCTATAAGTCTGGATTGATTTGATAGCGGGCGGCAGTTATATGTCGCTATATAAAGCGTTGTTGTTTCATTTGGGTAGCGGTTTAAACCTCACAGGTTTTAAGCACCCTCTGTCCTCCTGGCTTGATCCCGAAATATACCCACTTCAGGGTTATTTGGGCCTACGGAGAATGAGAGCCATGATTTAAGTGTGTCTTTAACGTTCGGGGTTGTGTGACTTATCTTACCACGCTGCCTCAGTGCGGGTTGGTAAGGGTTCGATGATGTGTTCAGATTCTATGGCGCCGAAACTCTTTTTTTACCCTCCCCCTTCTGCTATAATACGTACTCCCATATCAAGCCATATATTGTTGGGAATGAATTGCGTAACATGTCTTTTTGTACGTAGGAGTACGGTTTCTGATACCTATACCAACGTGTAATCCTCTTTTACACAGATTTATATATTTATATATGAATATATATATATATATATATATATATATATATATATATATATATATATATATATATATATATATATATATATATATATATTTAGAGTTTATAAAAAGTGGTGGTAGTTAACATTTAAAACTTACATTGAAAATGTTCAGTTAGTCCTTGTGAACATTGTCATAAAATATGTTAAAAAACATTTAAAATTTTTAAATAAAAACATTACAACATAAAAGGGTATTTTTACAAATACAAACATCTAAAAACAACAAAAACTACAACTTCATGCCAAAGGCACCTCAAAGGAAAGAAGTAGAATAAAAAAATTCTTCTGCTCCTTTGTTAAAAATCTTGCTATCTTCTGTCACAAAACTTTAAAAAATACAATCAGCTAAGAAATGAAATCTGATCTCAGCTGCATGTAGGTTATTTGCGTATTTCCACATCTTTCTTACAGTTTATATAAGAGCTACAGTTATGGATGTAGCACATTTCTATAAAATTTCTCTTGAATTGGTTGTTATATATATAACAATTGTTATAGTTGGCAATGTGTCCAGTATTCTTAATATGTTGGCTAAAAGCTGTAATTGTAGGCTTCCTTACAACATCACTCTTATGCAAAGCTATTCTTTTTGATAGTTTCTGGCTGTTTTGACCGACATACACTTCCGAACAGAAACCACATAGAATAGAATACACTACTTTGAAGTTGTCCAGTTTTTTTAACTTTTTCTGTAAGGTAAGTGAAGTATGTCCCTAATATTTTGTACACTGAATTTGTTATCACTATGTTAAACTGTCTAAATAGGTTTGTGATCTGTGGGGATAAACCCTTGATGTAAGGCAATCTACCATAGAAAAGTTCTACTGATTCTCCTTCTAATGCTTGTCTTTGGTGTGTTTGGTGAGCAATTTGTTTAGCAGCATCTTGGGATAGTGATTTTTTTTAAGAATCTCATAAAGTAACTTGATGTTCTAATTGTAGTTAGAAGTGTGACACATTTTTTTATTCTGTTTTTCAGACCTTTGATGATGTTAATCTACTGTTTATCCAGATGATAAGAGTGAACAGGCACATATCTACCTGAGAATGTTTTCTTTCTGTACCAGTCCAACCTTATTCTATTATCCTAATGTCTGTTTACATTAGTGTCGAGAATTGGCACCATATTATTTTTCTCTGTTTCGACAGTAAATTGTATTGAGTTAACTAACTTTTCAATGTAAGTTTTATATGCTTACTTCTACCACTTGTACTAAACAAGTTTTCCATTTAGTTGCTGATGAATGTGACAGCCTGTCACCTAAAATTTCAAATTTTGAATAAAGTTCTTCCCCAAACTGGCTTATACCAACTTTAGCCAATCCTTTACCGAAAGTTATCTACCAAAGAAGTGTATTCTTAGCGTCGTTATACTATATATATACACTATATATATATATATATATATATATATATATATATATATATATATATATATATATATATATCTACGGCATTAAGTGAACTCCGCCCATGTTAAAATTCAGGTTCAATTGAGCTCCGTGGTCAAGTGGATACCGATATACGGAGCTCACTTGACAATTCCGTAATATTGGTTCAGTCGATTCATCAGCATGTAGAGTTTAATAATTTATCAAAATTTTTTGGAGCCCGTAAATACCCCTGTATCATAAATGTATATCGCTTAGTTCACGTGTATATATTATAGGGGTCGTTCAGATCTTCTTCATTGTATATTTGAACCATACGTTTATCGGTTTAACTAAGCTCTGAGAGTTTGGCAACTGTGCGATTATACCGTATATTTTCAACATATACCCTGAACGGTTTATATGGGCTCCTTATTTTTATCTACTGTTTGTAGACAGTGGAATGTCATACGCATAACACTGTGTAACAGAGGATATCATATTACCTGGTATAACTACGTACTAAAATGTAACTGGTTCTTTAAAAAACAGGTATGAAGATACAAAAGGATTTGGGTTTATTATTGAATGGAATGTTCGCTTGCATAGAAAATTTTATTTTTTCTGTATTTTTAAAGATGTTGTTTTTTCATTTAATATAATTTTATTTGTTCAATGCCGGACTTGATGTTTTTTTTAATTACAGAAATTTCGTAATATATTTTGTTTACGTGAGTGTCTTTGTACATTTTATGTAAGCATCTGATTAATAAAAACTACTTTTATTTTATTCAATCTTCTGCGATATATTGTATAAAACTTTTTTAATATTTTAGTTCTGGTCTTATTTGTGTACTACATGTGATATCTCGATAGAAGGTTATCTCAAAATAAATATGGTTAAGTGCTACAATAGATATTTTTGTGTTAAAATGGGTAGTAGTGTGCACAAAAAGAAAGAATGGTTAATTTGTCTAACAAGGTATATTTGGCAGCAGAAGCATATAGTACAAGCGTCTATGTTTTAAGGGCGGAAGGACGTGCGCCTCATTTTTAGCTGACAAGCTTGCGAAGAATATTATTTCTGGTCCTCAATTTACCTTTTAGTTTTAAACAATAATCTATGACTGACCCGGTGTGATACAAACTATTTTCAAGGAATTTATAGGAAGTCTACAGTTCAATGATTTTATGACAAGATTGGATGTTCAGTTTTGTGAAAACGTCTATGTTGAGGAAATTGAAGGAGCACCCACGAGTTTTTCAGGGGTTTTGGCTGAAAATTTATTCATAGTTTATTTTTATTGTGCAATAATAGGTGTCTCGTCTATATAATAGAAGTCCTAGTATCTACCGGTATGGATCGTTTGTTTGTGTAAATGTTATACAGTGTAGGTGCCTTTATGCTACCCCAAGCGAGACCGTTCTTCATCTGCTACTCTTACCAGTGAGTGATACAAAAAATATTCTCTTATGTTGGCATACGCAGACAATGTAAGTGAGCTTGTTATCTAAGGGGATATCATATAGTTTTTGGAGAAATATTCTGTAATTTAAGGTGTCTTAAATTGGTTGAAAAATACCACCCCTGATACCGGATATTTTTCGTACCCGTCTTTTTTTTTGCCAAGTTTAAGCAAGGTAACAACTTTGGCTTGTCTCTAAATTTTGGCTATCTCCATAATTTGAATACAGTTGTTCATCATGCGGATAAGCCATTGTAGAGTGTTTTTGGTCCAGGTTTCGTAATAAGCTTTGTGCTCAGATCCTCAATGTCGGTAGTTGTATTATTTTTCATTAAATATGTAGATGGTGGATCCAAGCTCAACATCGTTAAAAGGTTCTCTCGGCTGACTGGTTTTGTCCTTTCTTACTTTAAGTTATTCTTTGCTTCTTTTGCGACAGAAATAGCATGTCTATATCTATGATCTGGTTTTCAGCGATCAGCTATATACCAAATACCCTAGGTTAGACCCTATATGTGTTTCCTGCACTAGAGATAAGTTACATTCGTGTTTAGCTCATATGTCTGATAAGTTTAAGTAAAGTAAAGTTTCTTGATCTCTAGATATACCCTTAACAGTTATAGACATATGTTATTAGAATAGTTGGTTCTAAAAAGGACCAATTTGACAAAATCATATTAAAGGGGTGACTGAAGAATTAGCCGATTAATTAATTAATCATTACCCGGGGTATGCCCGATTGCGGTGATCTTATTAGTACTTCAATCTTCCTTAACGCGCGTTCTTTGAATCCCATAAGTAATGCCTAATCTTTTACTTTTTATTAAAAATTTAAATTTTACATGCCGTGTATTACTTTTTGACGATATTTCGAATCAGATTTGTATAGTAATAATTTTAGGTATTAAAGAGCCTCTTTGTGAAAAATAAATAAGTTTGTGATATCGGTCGCAACTCATATCTAGATAATAACAAAATAAACAGTTAAAATAAGTGTAAACAATTTCAACTACATATATCGGTGCCACTGTTCAGGTGATGGGTTTATCAGAGATTATCAAAGATTACATTTTAATTCAATGTTCTATTTACGTATTTTCAATATTAAAAAAGTAGGAAAAGACATGTTTATGCTTTTATTTTTTTAAATCTATTCTATTTTCTTTTTAGAGTTCCGTCTTTTTTGAACGACCTGTGTTCTTTTTTTAATTGGGCACTTGTCCAAAGCTATGACAAATACTCTTTCCTCTACTATTCTACATTAATATGACTGATTCATTATTTTCTCTAAACACTCTGTCCTCTGCTATTCTACATTAATATGACTGATTTATTTTATCTTTCTTGCAGCAATTTTAATGTTTATCCTGTGTATCTTCTTCTTCTTCTTCTTCTATTTATATAGACATGACTGTCATTTTTCAATGTGCCTCCAGTAAGTTGCCGTTCCATCGTTTTCGTGATCTTCCTACTGATCGTCTTCCTACGGGTTGACCGTCTCTTGCCATCTTTACTACTCTATTTGTTGTCATTCGGCTTATATGATCGTTCCATTCTACTCTTCTATTTCTTAACCAGTTCTTGATCTTCTCCATCTTGCATCTACGTCGTATATCTGTACTTTTAGCTCTGTCCCATAGTGGCTTACCATCAATTTTTCTAAGTGTTTTCATCTCTGCTGTTTCTAATATCCTTTTTGTCCTCTCTGTGTCAGGTCTTGTTTCTGCCGCGTATGTCATTGGTCTGATGACTGTTTTGTAAATTCTGCCTTTCGTTTCTTTCCCGATAGTTTTATTGCTTCATATTGTTTCATTTAGTCAGCCTGCGGCTCTGTTTGCTCTATTCACTGGATCTTCCACTTCAGTTTCGAGCTTTCCGTAGCTAGATAATGTGATGGCTAGATATTTAAACTCCATCACTTGTTCTATTATCTGACCTTTCAGCTCCAATTAACATCTTAGTAAATTTGCTGTTGTAACCATGAATTTTGTCTCTTTTGGGGAAATTAACATGTTAAATTTTCTGGCAGTTATATGAAATTGGTGCAGCACACGTTGTAAATCATCTTCATTTTGAAAGAGTAGTATTGCGTCGTTTGCACAGCAATTTTAATTTGTTTTTTTTCCATTTGGTATCTTTTTTTAGTTCTTACTTTTTTATTATTTCATCCATAATCAGGTTGAACAATAGAGGACTCAGGAAATATCCCTGCCTTATCCCATTGTCAGCTTTATTAGGGTCGGTTGGTTCTTCTTCTACTTTTACTTTTATTGTGTTATTTTGGTATATATTTTCGGTCGTTTTGATTTTTCCTAGAGGTATCTCTCTTGCGTACAATAAGTGGATAACGTTTTTTAATTTGTGTTTCTTTGTGTTTCTTCTGCATATCATTATTTCTTCTGTGTATTAAAAGTTAAATTTTGCTTATTAATAAGATTCCCTTAACGTGTTTATTAATTGTCTTGTTTCTGCAGTACGAATATATGTGTATCATGATAGATTGTAATGCATATTTCATTTGCGTTTGCCAATTACTTTTTCACTTCCTCAGCGATAGGTCTTTTTTTCCTCATCAATAACCTTATCTTATCCTCGCTCGATACAGGTATTCTAAGATATTTATATTTCACTATATGCTCTATCATTTGGTTTTTATCTCAAATTTGCACCTATGACGAAATTTATAATACATATCTAATATCTGGTGCTTTCATATGAAACTGTAATAAAACACTTGGTAGATAATATTTATTTGTTTTGAGTACACTTTTTTTAGAACCTAGTACATAAAGGAATAAATATTTGTCTGTTTAGTGTTTTCCAAGTCTGTAAAACATAAACAGGCTTAAATATTAGATTATACATTTATTAAGAATATTCAATATCGAAATTGAAGATTTTGTATCACAAAATATGAATAGGTTTTTACATTTTGTTTGACGTTTTAATCTTCTAATCGGAGTTCATTTTTCAAAAAACTATAAAATTGTGAGAACAAATTGCTATATAAATGTACGAGGCAATATTCTCATGCTGTGAGCTTTGCTGCTCTGTTACTTGTATAACGCTTAAGCTATTTTTAATTTTTTGTCAATATTTTTGAGGTGTGACCATGTTTAAGGTTAGTACGTTTGATTAAATGAAATTGATATTAATTTAATAGTTTCCATTTTATTAGTACTGATGGTATATAACTAGCATCTGTTGGTACTATATATCAATTTTAACATGTGGAAGTGAGAGCACTCTCTTGTTAGTATTTTCAGTGTAAATTATGTGGCAGCCGTAGCTCAGTGGCTGTGTTACTGGTTTAACAAGCTGGAGGGCCCGGGTTTGAATCCTGGCACCGACAAAATTTTCAATTTCTAATTTAACTGCGCTGCCACCGTGCTTCGGAGGGTACGTAAAGCCGTCGGTCCCGGCTACGAAAGTAGTCGTTAAGTCATGTTAGGGGCGCTTGCGCGACCTGAAAACCCTAACACTAGACCTTGGCCAGAAGGTTACACGAACTTACTTACTTACTAGTGTAAATTATGACGAAACCAGAAATAACCCATAATATTCCCCCCGTGTGATCTTAGTATTTCCATTGATTGAATAATATAGGGTCTCCAATATTTCAGTCAATGGTATGTCAGAGTGGTTTTTATTAATTTTTATATATATTTGCAATATGAAGAAGAAAGTTCAGTATAGGCAGTTAAACAGCTAACCTGTCAATTTAAAAGTAAGAGCAAGTACCAACTTGCTGAAAAGCATACCCATACACAAAAGGGATGATAAAATGTAGTGCACAAACTATAGCGGTATAAGCTATATATTAATTATTAGGATATACAGATTTTTTTCTAATAAACCTATAACGATTGAGTGAATAGGTGAACTATCAAATAGGAGACTATTAGTGTGGAATTAGAAAAAACTTAATAGAGACCTGGACAAAGAAATGAGAGATCAAGTACTAAAAGCAAATAGACTGGCAGGATGCCTTAATAACACTATATGGCTAAACAGACACATTAACACTGAGATGATATCAATTTATAAAGCCAGTGTAAGACAAATAATGACATATGCTTCAGAAACAAGACCCGGCACAGCCACAACGCAAAGAATAATGGAAACGGCAGAGATGAGAGTACTGAGAACAATTATAGGAAATACGCTGAGAAATCAAAAGAGAAGTGAAGACATTAGAAGAAAATGTAACGTAAAGTGTATAAATGAATTTACACAAAATAGAAAAAAAGAATGGAATAATTACATAAGCAGAATGGAGGAGACCCGTGACGTCAAAATTGGAAGAGATAAGTCACGAATCGGCAGAAGAAGTATCGGACGATCGCGCAAAAAATGAAGTGATAACCTTCCATAGAGGTATTATTCCACCAATGAACAAGTAAAATTGCTTATAAAGAGAAATAATAACAAGAAAAAAAAGTAACATCTCTCAGATAAATAAGCGGAACAACAGAAACTGAGTATAAACGTGAAATTCCAGAATTAACATTAAATAAATTACCGCAAATCGTACGAACTGAAATAAGTGTTATTTTCTGCTCATATATATAATAAGAACTATATTTAAACCAAGTGACAGAAAAAAAATTATATATACATTTACTTCTAAATGATTAAGGTCTATAAAATTATTATTAAAGTTAAAGCTTATACAAGCGACAAAGTTTTTAAAACAATTAGACCGAACATAATATCATAACTGTAACACATAATATATACGGAAACAATAAAGAAATAGATATGTTTAGTGGTTATGAAACCGCTTGTCGTCTGCCATGAATTTTATTACAGAATCAAGTTACCAATACCATAAGACACCAAAATATTTTGTCTGAGTAATGACTTACTACGATAAAAAGAAATAGAATACTTTTATAATACACAACGTTATAACGTTGTGTAAACGCATGTTAATAACAATTGGTAATAAAGACATAAAGATACCCACTAGAAAGTTTAAAATTTCAAAACTACAGTAAAATAAAGTTCAAGTATATTATTTTCATTATTTGTTCAATACTGATGCCATCAATTTTTATTTTACATCTAGTTGGTTCTTTGCTGACTACTATTGTTTTAGTTTTCTGAGATGAAATTGTCATAATAAATTCATAATGCCAGGTATTTTATTTCCATTACCTATGTGGTTATTCCATTCTTTTTTTCTATTTTGTATCCATTCATTTATACACTATACGTTACATTTTCTTTTCGATTTCTCAGAGTATTTCCTGTAATTCTTCTCAGTACTCTCATCTCTGCCGCGTCCATTATTCTTTGCGTTGTGGCTGTGTCGGGTCTTGTTTCTGCTAATGCCATCAATTTCTATTTTACATCTGTGGTCCTTTGCTGACTACTATGGTTTTAGTTTTCTGAGATGAGATTGTCATATTAAATTCTTTTGCTCTTATGTTAAATTTGTGGACCAATCTTTGCAGACTATCTTCATCTTGGGCTATTAATATTGCGTCATCTGCGTAACGGAGTATTTTAATTTCTTTGTTTCCCATTCTGTATCCTCTTCGTTTGTTAACGCTTTTGATGATTTGATCCATGATCAAATTGAAGAGCATGGGGCTCAATCTCAACGAATCCCCTTGTCTTATTCTGCTGCCTATTTCTATAGGTTCTGTAAGTTGTCCCTCTATTCTGACTTCAATTTTGTTGTTTTGGTCGATGTTTTCGATAGTTTTTATAATATTTAGGAGAGCTTCTCTATTATACAGAAGATGGATTACATCTTTCAGTCTTACTCTGTCAAACGCTTTCTTTAGGTCAATCAGACACAGAAATGCTAGTCTATTATACTTCAGTGATTTCTCAGTAATTTGCTTTATAACGAATTTTGCATCTGTACACAATCTACCACTTAAAAAACCCGGTTGTTCATCTGCTAAACTTATATTGTGATTAATTAGCACTTGTAAAATTTTAGTTGTAAGTTTTAGCGTAGTATTTAACAAGTTTATACTTCTGTAGTTTTTTGTCTGTTTTTATCTCCTTTTTTATATAGTAGAGTTAGTTCGCTCCTTCTCCATTCTTCCGGCATTTTATTGTGTTTTATAATTTTATTAATTAATATTGTTAATTGTTCTGTCATTGCTGCTCCACAATATTTCAGTATTCGTTTGGTATCTCGTCTTGACCTGCTGCTTTTCTGTTCCTCAGGTTTTCAAGTATTTTCCAAACTTCCTGTACATTTATATTAAGTTCTTTACATGTTGTAATTTCTGATGTTTCCGGTTCTAGCGTCGTTTGTTCTTCTCCTGTATATAGCTTTTTTAGGTAGTCAATCCACGTATCATTTTTTATGTATTTTAGTTCTATTAGTTACTTTACCTCCGTTCTTTGACGTCTGATGAAGCGCTATATTTCCTTTTGTAGACGAGAAAAATTATGTTCCATTTCTTTCGAAAAACGTTCCCAGTGACCATTTTTTATTTTTCTTATAAGTGCATGTGTTACGTTTCTAATTGCCTTGTAATTATGTTATGCCTCTTGTGTTTTGGTTGACATGTATTTCAGGTAAGCTTTTTTGTTTTCTTTACATTTTTCCTTCACTTTACTTATATTTCTTTTACCGAGAACTTTCTTGGCCGAGGCTAAGATATTAGACTTAAGTATTGTTCAGCTTTCATCGACTCCATCACTTTCTGTGATATATGTATTTCTGTTTTTCTCGGTTCTTCTTTTCTGGAATAGGTATCTTGTCGAGTCATCCTGTAAGCTTTCGACTTTTATCTTTGTGGTGTATTTCGGTGTTTTGTTATCACATATATGTGTTTTCATTCGGCACAATACCAATTTGTGATCGCTTCCTATTTCTGCTGATGTTAGTGCTATCTATTCAACAGAATATAGTCTATAATAGATCTTTGTCCTCTACTGTTTTCAAAAATGTATTTGTATTGTTCTTTGTGAGGGAAAAATGTATTATTATTACGTATCTGGTTTTTGCTGCAGAGGTCCGTTAGAAGGTTTCCGTTTTCATTTCTGATATTTTCGTTATATCGCTGTTTTATCGCTGGAACTAAATCATTGCCAACACGGGCGTTAAAATCACCCATAATGATTATATATTTATCATTTGGGGTCTCGTTTATTACAGTCTGAAGGTGTTCCTAGAAGTTTTCCCTTGTGGTGGTATCTTTGTTGTTCTCTGGAAGTGAATTGCTACCACATGCAGAGGTTTAACATCCAGTATAATTTTTACACTTACTATTTTTATATTTGGTGTAAAAAATTTTTGTGTACTAACAGAGCGACTCCTTCTTTGGCTCTGGTTTCTTTGGCAACACCACTGTAAATCATGAGATGGTCATCTATAATAATTTGACCCTTTTCCTTTTTTCTTTGTATCTTTTAACGCACACATGTCTATATTTTTTTTCTACAAGCTCTTTTGTAATTTTCTGCTCTCTTGTAGAGACTTTACGTTCAAAGCACCGATGCGAAGTGTATTTCTCGTTTACCACAAATTTGTTGTCCTCTTTCTCCCGTTAGTCGTCGTAATGAAATCATTCCTGTCCCGAGGCATAATTCTGTTTCTATGAGCTGTATGGTTTTAAAGTCTATCAGTAGGGTGCTAAACTGGCTGTAGACCCCCTCCTCCTTTATTTGGGCTTGGAACCGGCAACAGTTCTGTCGAGCTACTCAATCTACCCAAAAAAACTGCAGGCGGATTTGAGATATGTTACTTAAGGATGTACTTAATCTCTATTAATTCTTTGATCTGTTTTTTATTCTCTTTCAGATCTGTGTTATATTAGGTAAATTCTTATTTCATTCCTTAGGTAAATTCTTATTTCAAACCCTCCGGCGCACTTTCAGGTCTACATGTTATATAAGTATTTTAGTTTTTTTTTTTCATTTTACTTTTACCCCTTTTTGTACTTACTTTACTTTCCGTGTCCGGAACACCAACAGCTTTAAATTTTGTATTTCCAATGGTTGGCTACATAAATGGCCCTGTCATTCGCTAAAAATAAATCTTCTTCTGTGTAGGTCTCTCTCATCTCTGTGTATGCTAGTAGATTTTTTGTGGTAACAAACTTTATAATCATACCGAAGGGGCTTCTAATTTCAGAAACTGTTACACGATTACTCTATTTGATATATGTACATGTATGTACTAAATGTTTTAGTGCCAATGCATTTTAATAAAAAATACTAATTAATAAAAACGGAGATTTTCGCTTTTCCAAGTTTATAATACACACTTTCTTATGTTTGAAAATATATAAAAGTAATATAAATTACCGCCTTGCTTATTAAAACTAAAAAGTAAAATAAAGGTATATGGCGGTTAACAATTTATATTTAACTACATAAATTAGCCAAATAGTCCTTAAATTCCTCCATGATTAAATTGATGGATATTTAAATAAATTTCAAGTTCCAGAAGGTATCTGCTGTAAAATTTGAAAATCTACTACTAATACAATTATTGGCAACATCGCAGGAGTTTAGAAGTATATGCAATATCGTAAATACGGATCCCAAAAATGGTTTATACTTTTGTGGAGTCCACTTAATCCTACGTGTTGGTCGGAGTCTACATAAAGCGCTACTTAGATAATAAAATACACGGTGTATATTCTACTGGAGTTAGTATAATACCGTTTTAGAACGGAGCTTACATTAACCGCTAGATGTATATATATATATATATATATATATATATATATATATATACACTTCTCCAAGAAATTAACGCACCACTTTGAAATATTAAAATATTTTATTAGCGTTAATAAAAATTACCATTGTAATGTTATATTTTGCAAGCCCCTTGTGTATGCTATTCGTACACTGTATATGTATTGACTGTTTTTTATCGCTATAGTTTTTTTTTGAACAAAACAAAAAGAAGCCAAAAAATGTACTAATTCTATAAATATACTAATTTCCAAGGGTTCACGAATTTTATTCAGCTACTGTTTAATTGTTGATTATTGTTAATTGTGTTTATTATGGAGCGTCAATCACGTAATTTAACCCGGGATGAATGTGCCCAAGCAGTGATACTGTCGGAAGAAGGTTGGAGTTACCGAAGAATTGGTCGTCGGTTTAATCTGTCCCACATATCCGTCTCACTCGTGTTAGAAAGATTCCTCGAAACAAGGGATCATATTCGCAGACCAGGGCAAGGACGAAACCGGGTAACTACCCCAATTCAAGATCGATTTTTAAGAATTTCTGCTCTTCGACAACGTTTTGTAACACATCGAAGTCTACAAATTCAGCTTCGAGACGCGCATGCTATACAAATTAATACTGAAACTGTTCGTCAGTGACTTAGGGAATACAAATTAACACCTAGAATTGCCGCCCGAGGTCCTCTATTAACTACAGGGCATCGAAGGGGGAGACTACATTTTGCCAGAGAACACGTTAATTGGTTAGAGGCTGACTGGGAACGAGTTCTATTTACTGATGAATCCCGATTTTGTTTGTACAATAACGACAGACGTGTTCGTGTGTTGCGACGACCCAACGAACGATATGCTCAGTAGAACTTCTCACACACCACATATTTTGGTGGAGGATCCCTTATGGTGTGGGGTGGTATTTCTTTGACCGCACGTACGGACCTAGTGGTCATACAACATGGAACTGTTACAACTGAAAGGTACATATTAGAGATCCCGGAGCAACATGTAGTACCATTCGCTCCTTATATCGGTGAAAATTTCTTACTTATGCAAGATAATTCCAGACCTCACGCTGCACAGATCGTCAGAAATTATCTAGAGGAGGTAGAAATTAACACTATGGAATGGCCAGCACATAGTCCGGATTTAAATCCGATGGAAAATCTCTGGGATATCCTTGGTAGGCAATTAAGAGCCACACCGATCCAACCAAACAACTTACAGGAAGTGGGAGAGAGGCTGATCCAGATTTGGAGAGAACTAGACCAAAATGAAATACGGCAATTAATTTTATGTATGGGCCAACGATGAGAGGCTGTTATACGTAGTAGAGGTGGAAACACTCGTTATTAAGACTTTTTTCCTATTTTAGTTTACTTTTGTTATCATTATTTTTTTAGAATTTTCCGTTTTATTTTTTTTCTCCTGTACTTCAACATTTTCTGATGGTTAGACAAATTGTTATAATTAATAATAAAATGTAGAATAAATCTGGTGAAGTTTTATTTTTTATTTTTTGCCTGTTTACAAATAAAATTGATTTATTAAAGTGGTGCGTTAATTTCTTGGAGAAGTGTATATATATATATATATATATATATATATATATATATATATATATATATATATATATATATATATATATATATATATATACATATATATATATACATATATATATATATATATATATATATACATATATATATATATACATATATATATATATATATATATATATATATATATATATATATATATATGTATATATATATATATATATATATATATATATATATGTATATATATATATATATATATACATATATATATATATACATATATATATATATATATATATATATATATATATATATATATATATATATATATATATATATATATATATATATATATATATATATATATATATATATATATATATATATATATTATTGAGATATTTAAAGTCTTGGTGCGCCAAGCAATAATTAGCTAATTAATTTTTTTGATTAATTAAAATTATTTAAATGATATGATTATGACTCTATCACAATTTTTAATTCTTTTATCTCAGGGTTAAATTCCTGCTTCAATATCTATGCTATTACATGTGAAAGGTAAGGTCCAGAGAATACCGGAATAATAAAAAAAACACATATGATCTAACACTATATATTGAAATAAAAATAATGAAATAATTCACACTCAAAAGTTTTCAATAAACAAATCTCATATAAGGATTCTCAAAATTTTGTTCTCCGTACGTGAACAATCAAAATTTATGGTACAAACAATATTAATTGAAATCTCAAAATCCCAAACTATTCTAACTCTCCTAATCAAAATATTTATATCCTTTCTAAATTACGTGTAAAAATTGTGTTATCAATAAAAGAAAAAAACTGCAGAAAACAAAATATCTCTCTCTGATGATGAGTGGTCCAAATCCTTGTTCCTTGTAGACTATATTATCTCCTCTGAACCGCTCCCTATGTAATCAGCAATCTTACACAGATTGTTGCAAGTATATCGTCCTTAATGATCTCCTTCAAAAGCACAAATCATTCAAATTATGATAGCCTTTCTCCTCTCGATAAACTGAATCTCTCGTTGGCCCGAGTGAAAAATGACTCTTGGAATATCTTCTCTTTACGATAAACTGAATCTCTCGTTGGCCTGAACAGTGACTCTTGGGATATAAGTAGAGAAATATGACTTACAATATTTTGCTGCTTCAGCTTCTGTCAGATACACTAACTCCACAAAAACTCACTAACATTCAACACTACTGCTTGCTACATTTCAGGAACCGCCAGAGAACAATCACTGTTCCTCTTACAGATTTGGAAAACCAACTGATTGTCTTTTCTCTCTCCTCAATCTCGCTAAACTTTTTCCTACATACTTATCCCACCTTTTTCAATCTCCGCCAATCAAAACTCGTCACAATTCCCCCATTTTTTCATTTCGATAACAAACAAATTTTTACCTATAATTATAAAATTTCCTAAAACTTATTTACAAATAATATTTTCTATAATTCTTAAAAACTAACAAAAACCTCTTTCTAAAATCTCTTCTATTTGTCTCTAATCACTGCATTAATGTATTTTGGAAAACCCCGTTCAATTGTCTTTTTGTTTTCACTTAAAATTATGCGGGTCACTCAAGTATAACAAAGAAATAATTTATGCAAAGCTTACATTTTGTTTAGTACAGGTAATCCAAGAATTTAATAACTTCCTTCTCCGAAATGTTTGTTGGATATTATCCTACTTATCTGAATTATTTTAATGTTTTTTGAACTTTGAAATATTTTAAACAAACCAATATTTTTCTCGATTATACATATCATAACAATATATATATATATATATATATATATATATATATATATATATATATATATATATATATATATATATATATATACATATAAAAATTAATAATAAATTCAACAGGATTCCGGGTTGAACTGCGTCGATTATCACTGCGCCGAGCTTTCGACATCCTGTCTGATATCTTCTTCATTAACAGCGGACGGTTCTATCAGGACTTTAATTGGAGGGTGGAGCGGACGATATTTTCTTTATGAGGGGTCTTCATGTCTCCATTATTTTAATTTCTATAGCTTCTCTGATAATTCTCGGTTTATAGAAGCTGATGGGGGCTATGTTTCTGAAGTTTTCAAAATAAATTTTGTGACCTGTGTGAATATGGTGTTGACCTAGTGCTTAAATTAAATAGAAATTTCACAATTGCTATTGATAAGGTATTTTTAAATAAATTTTTTGTAATACATGGTATACAGCCAGCTACATAAACTGAGTTTCCTTGTGAATTACTATTTAATTTCATAGTTCAATCGTGTAACCATGAAATGACCCTTGAGATGACAATTTTATTAAGGCTTCGACTAGCTTCTCTTCATAGGTACGACTTATATTAATGCCAATAGTACAATGAAATGAGAACCTTGACAGGGACAAATAAAAGATTATATTAAATGGTCATATTTACTAAAAATAAAAACCAGAATCATAAAACCAGAATCATATTATATGTACTACAGTTACTGACTGTCGGCTTCAATTTGCGAGTTAATTGTAGGCTTAATATTGATGGGTTGATGATAGTGGTCGCAGCTAGTAGGATCACGTTGCTTGCTAAATTCCTTAAAAAACTGGTAGTGTATCACACGTGGTAATTATTTGAAAACCTTAGCAAAAAAAAATGAATTATAAACTCAAATAAAAGATGAACAAATACAATGTATTTATGAATTAAAATTTTACTATCTATAAAAAAGAGACATTCCTACCACAATTCGATTGATTTGATGTTGGGAAATGACAATCTGAGTACCATTACAAATAAATTTTGTAACTAGATGAGAATTAATATACGTGGGGTATATAAAGAGTAAATTAGAATTGAACAGAAATATTTGAATATTGAAATTAAAGAATAGTGTCTAAAAAATAGAGTGTTTACTTGATAGAAAATTTAAGCGCCAACTATTCTTAAAAGAAAAAAAAATGTAAAACAAAAATTACGAAGTGCAGAAATTCATAATTTCAAAGAACAAAAATTGGTTGGGCGAATGGGTCTAGTAATCAGCAATTATATTTCCAACCACACACACATAGTAAAACAAAACAGAAAGCTAATACATGAATGATATTAAAATAAAATGAAATAGAATAATTATTTGAAATAGAACAATATATAAAGCATCGAGTGTTTTGATATTTTGTACTATTAAAGAATATTAAGAATTAGTTAAGTTGATCGCCTTACCTCGCATTACGTTGAAGGGATAATCCTGGGTTAAATACACCTACAAAATATAATGTAAGGAAAGATGAAAAAACAAAGGAATCCGGGCAGCAGAAAAATGTCCTGGATGAAAAGAGACTGGTTTAGTTTTACCACAAACGATTGCTGTAAACAAAGTTCTAATAGCCTTGCTCATATCTAATCTCAGATAGGAGAAGAACAGAAAGAACAAGAAAGTATTTTACAAATATAATTGAAGACATGAGATGATAAAGGTGCCATGTCCACTTTTTCAGATATTGAGTAATTGAAGGAAACGCGTTTTCACTTATATATTTTTTTTAATAAATTTTATAAAAATTACCAATATCTTATTAGATTAGAATCGTTTTGTACTTTTTTATATAATATTTTTTGTTTTTCTAGAATTTAAACTTTTTTAGTAATTTTAATTTTAATGGACATAGCACCTTAATCAACCAACATTTTATGCAGATGTTGGTATAAACTTGAGTAGAGAAAGGTGTTATGTCACCTATGTTGTATATAAATTAAAAAATAATAATAAAAAAAACTATTAAATAATCTGGAAATTAAATTTTATTTGCAGATTAACAAAAGCAAAGTAAGATACATTAAAAATTTATAAACAAAAACACAGAAACATTTAAATTTAACATGAATTACGTTTTTTTCTTACGGTTTTTCAAACATTCTTCTAAAACAATATCATAATACCATTTATACTCTGCTGGAATAAACGTAAGTAGATCTTGTAGATTTGAAATTTTTTCAGAAGTCAAACCACCGCATTTAGGTAACTTTTGTAAAACAACTTGATTACTTTGTACTATCAGTTCTCTTTTTTTTGTAAGTCAACTTCCATAAATGGGGTAAACGGATCTTAACTAGTTTTGTAAAAGTATTTTCCAAAACAACTTACTCTTAGCCACTCCACTTAATCTCGAAAATTTATTTTTTGGTCAAGACTATTAGTGAGTCTTTTGTTTAAATGAAGTTTTGCAGGTAGAGTTTTAAAGCAATAAAAAAATGTTCCATGTTAAGGCATACACTTTGGTACTCGCAGATCTAATAATTTCCCGATATTGGTCTGGTATATAAATATTCTGATGTTTTCTAAGAACCTTTTCTATTCTTCCAAAGTCTCTGTCAGAGTCAAGGTAACTGTGACCAACTTCGGGAAATTTATGGTCAATGATCTTAAATATTTTATTTAATATTAGGTATTGAAAAAGGTTAATAATGGAGAAGTTTTTGTTTTGTCCCCCACATTGATCTGACCAAATTATTAAATGATCAATTTGGGGATTTTCTTCTTTAAGAAGCAGACAAAATCGTAGCAAACAACTTGCTATTTCATTACTGCCCCTATTGGCAATATCCTCAGTCCATGTAAAAAAATAGGACTTACGACCAGAACTGGTTAAACAGTGGACTTCAAAGTTGTATAGCCACATTTGTCTTAAGTAAAAAGATTTTGACGTTGATAGCTTTGGCAAAGGCATCGTTTGTTGAAGATCCATTGTTATGTAACATTTTTCTTTGGAAATTTTTACTGCTTCGCGGTGAACTTTCTGCTGCGCAAAAGCAAGTTGAAAATTATTCGAGTGCTCTAAAGAGTTCTCTCCAGCATCGCATAAACTGCAAGTATCACTTTTTGGTACACCAAAAGATAAGTTAAACCTTGTTTCAAATATATGTCTGTAAAAAGGGGCCTTTACGAAATATTTAGTTTCGAGCTTTTTTGTTTAACCATCCTCTATATACAGTTGATGAAGTCGGATAATATTTAGTAAAGGGGAAAGGTATTTTTTATGTGGATTTTAGTCCTAGAATAATGTGATTCTTCTTAAGGAAACTGCTTGGTATGATTTTCAATGCAGTTTATTACTTCATCGGATATTTTTTTTGATTTTTGTGATGCCCTTGCTTATGTGGTGAGGGCATTACCTAGCCAAATTTTAAGTCATTTTGAGCTTTAAAGACTTTTTTTCGTCCAATTCGGTTTAAAGAGCAGAAAGCATCTTTACACACTAGTGTATTTTCTTTATCACACGTAATAAAATATTTAAAGCTGTAAGCTTTCGTTTTTATATTTTTACGAGTTCGGTGACGATTAACTTCCTGCATCTTAATACTTTTAAAAATTAAAATATTTTTGGAATTTGTATTTAGCTTATAAAATTTTCTTAGAATTTCTTCTCTGATTGCAATACTAAATTTTTCTCAGTACAGTTTATTCTACATTTTTCTTTACACTGTAAATCTCTTTTAATTGTTTTTTCTTTCATCACTTTACCAGTCTTTTGAGAAATATATTCTTTACCTTGTTGTCTTAACCTTGCAGCTTTATTTCGTTTCCAATTATCAGGTTTGCGGACTCTTTTTTTAGCTATTTTTAAAACTGGTTTAACAATTTCTCTTCTACTTATTTCATCGGCAGTAACCTGAAATTGCTAGTTATGGTCTTCTATACGTATTTCCCGAGGTTATTCCTCCTGCACTTCGTCAATCCTATCCGGGGTTTCCCTGCTGTTTGTCGGAACCTTAAAAATATCTTAGTTATTTATTAAATTTATACTTATTTCTAATTTCTATCTTTATTTCTTAATCTTAACTTTTTTTAGGTTTACCTTTTTAATTTCTTGATATATATTTGAGTTATCAGAATCCTCTTCTGAATCTTCTTCACTGGAAGGGGAATATTCGCTGCCCGATGTAACACTTTCATCAGTACAATTATCCATATAGTCTAAAAATTTAATTTATGTACATAGGTAGGTATGTATGTAATAATAACTCAAGTAATGTATATTATATCTATATTTTTTTAAATAAAAAATTGAATTGCAGAGGGGGTAAATTGTTATTAAAAAGAGATGATTAATTAATAAAGGTAGTAAAATTTTTTTTAATATGCTTACCTGCTTTAGAGTTGACCTTTTGAAGTCCACTAGTGCTTGGCTGCTCCAAAATCACCGCATTGGTATTGACCTCTAGAGAAGTACAAAATACAGTTTCTATCTACAAAAAAATTCTCTATTCGGACTTACCTTTATTTGAAACACATATTTTCTTGTTTTTTACTAACTCTAACATTCTTTTACTTCTCGAACCCATGTTGAAAGATGTGATAAACAACAAACATAACCTTAAAATGTCACATGGCACCTACCATGTAAATAAAACTTTCCCACTATCTAGTAGATAAAGGTGCTATGTCCTTAAATATGGACATAGCACCTTTATCTAATACAAAAGGGTACTTAGTCATAGGACATAGTACCTTTATCAATTAAAATAATCCTTATTATTAACAATTTAAGAATCTTGAGTTATTCAGGGGTTGTATTACGACTTTAGGTAACCAAATATACAAATAAGTCATTTTTGAAAAAAAAATGGACATAGCAGCTTTATCAACTCATGTCTTTAATTTTGTCTTTTTGCAAATAGTTAAAAACAGGTATTGTTATATGCCCATAATTACAGTCCTGTACTTTTCTTTTGTGC
This sequence comes from Diabrotica undecimpunctata, assembly GCF_040954645.1. Lineage (NCBI taxonomy): Eukaryota > Metazoa > Arthropoda > Insecta > Coleoptera > Chrysomelidae > Diabrotica > Diabrotica undecimpunctata. Next base: position 90,582,098 of record NC_092807.1, on the reverse strand, counting down.
GAAGCTCTTTTTTTTGGGAAAATTCCAGTCAGCAGTTCTTAGCTTTTTATATAATCCTTACGCAAAATCTAAAAATTACGACCTGAGTATTAAGGACAGTCATCCAGTGTTTAAAATTCAGTTCTTATGCGTTTAACAAAGCATTTATTTTGTAAAGCGATATATGATAATTTATTCTTAATGCGATATTTGTTATTTAGTTCTTTAGTGACTAATAATGAGTTTTCGTAGGGTGTGTTAAATAAAATTAGTTAAACTACGTTTACTTCACTTAATCCCTGAACGCACAGAAGCATGTTACAGTATTATTTCCCTTTTATCTAATTTTGTACATTAAAATCGTAACTGTATAAAAGTGTCGAATAATTCTAATGTAGAAAAATATTTTGACAAATAAAATCATTCTTCTTGCGTTTTAGATCATTACTTTAGATCAAAATTCTAAATTACAAATTCTACTTCTCGATTTCGAAATATCGAGATGAAAAATATGTATTCACTATAAAACTACTCCACTATATTGAACGTTTTGTGATGAACTCCATCCCGGAGTTCATTCCATAATTTGTAAACAACTTCCCGGAAAATACATCACATGCTTTATCAGTATTCTGAGAGTGATTCCGTTGAAAGAGCTCGGAATAAGTCCAAGCGATAGGAGAGATGTAGGTTAGAAGTTTGAAACTCTGATAACCCTTTTCTCTACACAGCCAGCGATGACAGAAGACAGTCTGAGACAGTCTCTAGTATTTCTTCAACAGTTTGACGAATAACTTTCGGCGATGTGTATTGCAAATGGGGGTTACTCAACTACACTAGAGAAAAGACAATCATCTACTTAAAAGATATATTTTTTTTATTAAATTATAATAATACACAAAATCGAATATTTTTCTATAAAGAAGGAGAATATATGAAATACAGGAATTGTTTATGTAGTTATAAGCAGAATTTATATTTATTGCTAGTGTTGTCACTATTCACTGGTTAAATATTAATTTAAATGAGATTAAACCAAAGCTGATAATAAAAAAATTATATTTTATATTTGTTTGGACATTTAGATTTCATTTAAGAACATAATATTTTATAAATATCTACAGGTTAAGCTATTAAAATTTTTAATTTAAAACTTGTTTTCCGAATTGGAAATCAAAACAAATGTTAAATACAATTCTCATTACAATGGATTCTGGTTCAATCCCATAAAAAATAATATTTAACCTTGCGATAAGCGCCCACAAAGTTAATAGAACGGTCGCCCATTTCCCGACATACGTGTCTTTATGTAAAATATTTTAAGCAATAATTTAAAATATTATTAATATAATCAATTTTTTTAATCTACACAAAGCTATTCTAAAAGAAACTTCAACTAAGTAAAATTTTAAACCTAATAATTTCAATTTCGGTAGCTTAAAAATAAAAATGTATATTAGATTTTGTCATTGTATTAGTATAATTGAGTTTTATGCCATTTCCAAGAAAAAAATTGCTTTAACCTTTTTTTCTCTTAATTGATTTATAAAGCCGAAAATTGTAAATTTTCAATGTCATCTTCGTTTATATCGTTTATAGATTCTATCGCATTTTATTTTGACTTAGAATCCCCTTTACACTATTGGATAGTCTCAACTTTATAGATGTCACTATCGTCTATAAAATATTCTTTATCACTCGAATCAGTATATTTAATCATATTTCCAACTGCTTCGACATCTTCTAGATTATCGAATTTAAAAAATTTTTTCTGGTAGTACTATTTAGTAACTTTTATAGTTTCTAAGTATATTTTTATAACCATTGCGTTAAATAATGTAAAATGTAACATACTCGTAATATTATTTTTTAAAACAATATAAGTAAAAAATCTCATAAAAGGTCGCGCTTATGTACCACATACGATTGAGTTTATAAGTACTTGAATAATGACCTCAAGCGACAAAATTTCCCAAGGGATTAGTATTACTAAAATAGAAAAATAGATAACAGCACAAGCTATCACTCCCTCAAATTTACAAATACAAGGGCGTAACTGTAGATGATCGTTTATACCGCATACGCACGCCTTTAGGAAGTTTAAATAAGCAATTCGTAAGTCCTAGGTTTTCATTCACCGTGACTGGAAGCAGCCAGTCAATATTATTACATGTTAATTTTATTCAATATCTGCCTTCTTCTTCTTCTTTCAGTACCCTGTCTGATTATCGAACGTTGGCGATCATATTGGCAATAATAACTTTGTTTACGGCGGCTCTAAATTTATTAACGGTGGTCTCTTGATACCGTTCTCGGAGATTTCGGAGCCAGGATGTTCTTCGTCGGCTACGACGGCGAAAAAAGTTGATGGTTGATAAAACATTTTATATAACGTTTTAGAGTTACTTCGTCAAAAATGTAGGCTATCCAGCACGTCTATGAATGTAACATACATTTAATACATTTACACAAAACTAACATTAGACAAATAACAAACAGTTTAAAATTATTTATTAGCTACACTGTGGGCGACAGCAGGATGGTCTTAACGGAAATGTTATAGTGAGATCTGACATGACAAATTGAATGAGCTGTCACAATCATAATAGCGATTGGCACATTTCAAAATTCTATGGTAAACTAAATATTGACCAAAAGTCCAACTGACCACTAATATAGAAAAAGTTAACTGATGAACTATGAAATTATATTAATTATTTTACGTAGATTGCGCAATCCAGATCTCACACTGAAGCCTGTCACTGACAATTTAGGTTTTAATTTGAGGGCAAATGAAGTAGACATAGACTGTGAATGTAAAAACTAGACTAAACAATTTGTTAGATGGTGGCTGCTTGACTATACTAAAATGGTCTACTAAGCGCTACCAATACACAGTACTGTAGAAAAAAAGAAATTGAAATATGAAATTAAAATACTTACAACTAAAATAAAGTAAAAACAAAGTAGGTTTAATTGAGTATAATACCACCAGTTTAGCTAAACCTACAGTCAATCGGAAAACCATATAATTTAAAATGTCAAAGCATTACTCATAACCAACTCACCAACAGTGGGATATGTTATAATATACAACTGTGAAAATGGTATATCTAAATTACGAAAAAATATTGAGAGTGTAATAAACGTCACCTACAGATCAATAATTGATTACGAACAAGCTTGTTTAAAACTGTTATTGATGATTGAAATTTTAGTATTACTTAAATTATGAAATTAATAAAACTCAATGGATATACTAAGTGTAGAAAGTCTAAACAGTCGAGCTGGGACTCCTACGAATATAAGCTGTAATAATTTTTTTTAAAATTGGTTTAAATTTAATACAATTTAAATAAATTTGAGTATAATACAGTAAGAGTTTTTATTTGTTTCTTTTGTAACTTCAAAATCTCCCAATAAATCCAACTCCAAGTAGTTTTTGTCTACTAATGTCATGTAATAAATATTAACAGGTATTAATGTCAAAATTATGTTTACTAAACAGTAAATGGTGACCAAAACTTAAATAGTTTGGTTTGCTCAAATGTTCTGTGATTCTGGTAGACAACTTTCGAATGGTTCTAACTATAAGAGGCATCACAATCATCACATCTTAATTTATAAATACCACTGTTGTCAAGAGTGTACATCCTATCCTTTGGTGTTAGTTAAAAAGCAACTTAACACATTATGACCTAGTGTTACTTTTACGTAACGCTTGCAGAAGTACTTAGAAAACTGTACATATAGTTTCAGTTTGGATATAATCACGTAGATGATAGTGTAAGGCATTCCAAATAAACATAAAAAGCATTCTGTGCAAAGCCACGCTGATAGTTGTTTTATTTAGTAAGTAACTGCAGTCTGAATCAGACATAATTTAGCAACTATCATTTGGCATAACATTTTTTTCGAGTAAGTGTTACAGAAATCTTATTTTTAAAGTAAAATACATAATACTATTACAAGAACACTGTTAAATAATGTTTTTTTTGTTGTTGTCTGTGAAAATTTATAAAATACTTTGTGTATGTTTGATAAATAAGTGTAATAATAATAAAACTCTTTATTTCTTTCTAGAGGAGGTTTAACTCTACAAGAAGCAATAGAATTAGCATATAAAGATCATGCAGCTGAATTCTTCATTGATCCTCCGGATGCCAGTGAATTAACAGATAAGGATTCTCGAAATGAGGAGAAGGGAGGAACTTTAGATAATCTAACTAGCCGTCAACTTCTGTCCAAAGTGGAAATTAGATTAAAAAATATAGGGATGCTGATAATGACGAAGCTCTTTTAGCTGTTTCTGTTAAGTAATAAAAACGATACCAAAGATCCTGTTGCTCTGTTCGAAAAAATGTTAGATGATAATATTATTCAGATATTAGTAACAGAAACAAGTAGGTATGCCATTTTTAAAAACTGTGCATATCCTCAAATTACGGCGGAATAAATTCGATGTTTCATTGCTATTCTAATCGTGACTGGATACGACTGCAAACCTAGCAAGCAACATTTTTGGGACAGCCAGCCTGACATTCGAAATGAAGCAGTTTATAATGCTATTAGACGGTAAAGATTCACTCAGATAATGCTATTTATACACAGCGCAGATAACTTCAAAGTAGATGCTAATGAAAAACTCTTTAAACACCCACCGCTTGCAAATATAGTAAAAAATAATTTTCATAAACATTTTGTTTCCGTTGAGCACCTGTCTTATGATGAGTCAATGATTCGATACTTTGGCAAGCACGGGTGCAAGCAATTTATAAAAGCATAGCCAATTAGATTTGGTTTCAAGATGCAGGCGCTCAATTCCTGCAATGAATATCTTCTAGATTTTGAATTTTACCAAGGTAAAGAAAAATATATATACACACTACAGTTGAGGAAACCTTTAGAAAACCTACCACTCCGCAGATAAAAATGTTAAAGCAGGTACCACATAAACAATATCCTTATCATTTCTATGTGGATAATCTTTTCACTTATATAAACGTATTAAACTACGTGAAATTAAAAGGATATAATATTAGGGGAACCTTTAGGGATGACAGAATTCCTAAAACTTGTTCACTACCGAGAAAAAAGAATTGAAATGACAGCCATTATGGTATTTTTATATTAAAGTGGGTAGACAATAATGTTGTGGCTGCTGCATCTACAGCTTATGGTGCTGCGCCTGTATGAACTGTGGGTAGATATAGCCAAAAAGAAACAAAATATGTGCAAATTCTAAGACCGCAAATCATTGTCAAGTATAACAAAAATATGGGAGGAACGGATTTAATCAACCAAAACATCTCTACATATAGAACTGGAATCTGTTCTAAGAAGTGGTGGTGGTGTATCTTCACATGGCTTATTGATGCAAGTATTAGTATTAGCTGGATACTCCACAAGCACCACTACCCCAAGATTTCCCAATTAGATTTCAGAAGATGTATTCTGAGTTCTTCGAAATTTAGTGTCTCGCTTAATAGAATCTCAGACATATCTGATATAGCTGTGCAGGAGAGGGGTGTAGTAGTAATACTCGAACAATGTGTAGCAAATGTGATCTCGGCATGTGTATTAACTGCGATTATACTTTTCATATGAAGACATTCTAATTATAATATAAATTTCATTGATTGATTTATTCATGAATGATCTAGCGTAACATTTATGTAACACATATTTTTTTGTTAGTTAAAAAGTTTTTACATGGCCTGACATGGGGGTCAGGCCATGGAGCTGGGGTATCTACATTGTATAAATGACGTGTACCCTATCCTCCATGCTATGGCATGCTGGACGAGCCATACAGTCTGTAGTCAACACCCCGAGGTGTGAGCGGGAACACAAATTGTATCAATACTCATACGCTTATGAAACGCACCTGGCGGATCATAAGGGCCTTCACATTTTACTCTGTTTCAACTTGTCTTGAGTAAAATGTCTTTAATCTTTCCTATCAGCCTCTCTTGGCTAACTCTCGTTTTTTTCCGACCCCGAATGGCTATTAGGTTTCCGAGGGCAGACGGGTCACTACATTTACTCCTACTACATACTCTTCACAAATCCTGGTCCTCCAAGTCTGGGGGTTTGAACGATGGGCCAGCAACCCTTCTTCTAGAAAAAAGTTATTTGCTAAAAATTTCGATCAACAGCCTCGGAATAAGGACGGAAACAAAAGACGACGACTGCTACGAAAAAGGACTATGAGATTGGCCACATGGAATGTACAAGGTCTAAGAACCAAGGAAACTGAAGTTTTTCAAGAATTAGAACGACAACAAATAGACATATGCGTTCTTACAGAAACAAAAAAGAAAGGAAAGGGAAATGAAATCAAGAACGACTATATTCATTTATACAGTGGAGTTGAAAAATCATTAAGAGCAAAAAGAGGTGTGTCTATAGCCGTGCATACAAAACTCAAAAACAATATCAAGAGTTGGGAAGAGATAGACGAGCAGATCATTATGATGGATCTTGAGAAACATGGGGAGACGATAGTTATAATAGGAGTATATGCTCCTAGTGACGATTCTGATACAAAAGTTAAGGATGAATTCTATGACAAATTGCTTGACGTGTTGACCCATGTAAACCGATCCAAAGAAATATGCCTATTAGGAGATTTCAATGCTCGGGTAGGCAAAAAATTACAAGACAATGTGGTAGGAAGATATGGTGAAGACAAAATAAACAACAACGGAGAGCGACTCATTGATCTTTGTGAAACATTACAGCTTAAAATAATGAATGGATTTTATCAGCACAAAGATATACATAAATTTACCTGGGAACAACCAAAGAAAAAGATAAAATCTATAATCGACTATCTCATCCAACCAGAAAACAAAAGGCTCCAAACAAATGACGTAAGGGTGTATCGTGGTGCCGAATGCGGATCTGACCACTATATGGTGGTCGCAAAAATAACCATACACTACAGGAAAGTAAACAAGAACAAAATTGAACAGGAGAAGGTAGTAGCTTCCACAAAGATAAGATATAATATTGATAGCCTCAAACACGAATCAGTACAATTCCTCTACAAACTTAGACTAGCCTCAAAACTAACTCACTTAACTCGAAGAGAAACAGCCGAAAAAGAATATCAAGATATAAAAAATTGCATTCATCAGGCGGCCAAAGAGGCATTGGGGTACGAAGAAGCTGACAAAAGAAAAAATCCTGAGTGGTGGAACGAAGAAGTAGGAAAATTAATTAAAGACAAAAAAAAAGCTTATCAAACATGGCTATCCACGAAAGACTCAGAAGACCGCAGAATTTACAGCAGACTCAACAGGGAAGCAAAGAAGGAAGTCACTAAAAGAAAAAACGAAATGTGGGAAGAGCAATGCGAAGAGATGGACCGATGCTTAGGAGGAACCAAAGTGACACAAGCTTGGAAATTCATAAAAAGTATTAGAAAAGAAAGAAAAGATGAGGGAAATATAAACCTGATTCAAAATAAAAAGTGGGAAAAATATTACGAAACGCTATTAACAGAAAGTAGGCACGAATTTATGGAAAGACCTGACCATATCTCAATGACAGAAAACTCAGAGGTGCATAAGATAAACAAAGAAGAACTGAAAAAAGAATTGAAACAAATGAAAAATGGAAAAACACCCGGGCCTGGAGACATTCCCATCGAGTTGGTGAAACATGGACCGGATGCTCTTTTGGAAAGCTTAGTGAATATTTTTAATAAATGCTTAATTGAAGGCCAAACGATTCCAGACGATTGGAATTTGGCCCACATTAGCCCCATTTATAAAAAGGGAGACAGAAAAGAATGCGGAAATTATAGAGGCATTAGCGTAACTAGCTCGCTGGGAAGGTTATATGGTCGTATATTGAAAAGAAGAATAGAAGAGGAGTATAAAGAAATTGAAGAACAAAGCGGCTTCAGAGCAGGAAGATCGTGCGTGGACAACACATTTACCCTTCAACAAGTAATTGAAAAACGAACAGCTCGAAACCTCCCTACGCATCTGGTATTTATAGATCTGGAGAAGGCTTATGATACAGTTCCTTTAAAACTCTTATTTAGTGTCTTGACGAAAACGGACCTTAGTAAAACATATCTAAAAGCAATACTGAACATCTATAAATGTCCTCAAAGCACTGTAAAAACAGGAAATACTTTCTCAAGGGTATTTACAGTAACGAAAGGCTTGAGACAAGGATGTTGTCTTTCCCCCACCCTATTCAAAATATATATCCAAGAAGCACTGCACCAGTGGAGACAAAAATGTGCGGGAATGGGGTTGAAGCTTAACAACCATTATCTGACAACGCTGTTCTTTGCAGATGATCAAGTACTAATTGCAAGCTGTGAAGAAGATGCAGATTATATGCTTAGAAAGCTCAAAGATGAATACGAAAAATGGGGGATGAGTATGAATATGTCTAAAACAGAATATATGCGAATAGGCAGTGAAGACGAAGACCCGGATTTGGAAATTAGACAAATGAAAAGGTGCTACGAATACAAATATTTGGGAAGTATTATCTGCAGTAAAGGAACAACGGAACGAGATATAGACTATAGAGTGCAACAAGGCAGGAAGAGTGTTCAAATTCTGAATTCGATACTTTGGTCCAACAAAGCTACTATGAAAACTAAAATGACTATCTACAAAGTAATTGTAGAGCCAATTCTTACATATGGAGCAGAATGTTGGCAAATGACAGCAAAAGGAAAGAAAAAAGTTGACACGGTTGAAATGGACTACCTAAGAAGAGCTTGCCGTATATCAAGAGTAGAACGTATACCTAATTCTGAAATTAGAAGAAAAACAGATAGAGTACATACAACTTCTGAAAGAATAGAAACTAGACAGTTAATATGGTATGGACACGTACAGAGGATGGACGACAACAGATGGCCAAAAAGAGCTATGGAATACAATCCAAGTAATAGAAGGAAACGAGGAAGACCAGCCAAGTCTTGGATACAAGGTGTTATGGAAACCATGAAAGACAGAGCCATTGATGAAGACACCTGGAGAGATAGAAAAAGATGGCGATCGAAATGCGGGAAGCGGCAGAAGCTGTAGGATCCCCGCTTATATATATATATATAAAAAGTTTTTGGGTTAAAAAATTGTTTTTTTTTTTTTATTTAAATTAATGTGTCTCGGCTGCAAAGCCCATTGACACAAACAATATTGTGTACAATAATTACAAAAAGCCCATGTTACTAATTGCTACAGTTAATCTATAAGCTTAGAACCTATGACTAAATAATACAACAGTTTTATCACTAAGTTATAAGTTAAAGGTAAAGTACATGGAAAACAAGAGGTCATATTATTCTGTTGAACAACTGAATGTCTTTCAAGAAAAAAAACTCGGTTTCTCTTAAGTTGTAATTAGGTGGAATATATGTACAGCATATCGTTATTTGGTCGGCATACCAGACAGTTATTGCTATGGCCTCTAAATTGGTAGTTAGGATATATTGTAAAGAAAATAAATCATTAGACACGAAGATATATGTTCCTCCACTTGTTCTTGTATACGTAGTCCGAAGGAAATGGTAACATTCAAAATTTTTAAGATCACGTCTATGAGTTTCCTTGGAATTGCTTTCTTGAAGGCAGAAAGCAGATCTGCTTTTGTATTATTGATTATTTGTTGTAAGTATTCTAAGCGAGGGTAGAACCCATCGCAGTGCCACTGCACTAATGTGAAAGTAAAATATATTTAACATTGAGAACGTTGAGAGGTTAGAGAAGAGTTGGTTAGATAATCTTCATCATTATTTGTAGACTGCGATATTGTGCTTCCAATTTCTAAATTGTCTATATTAAGTTTCTGTATAATTTTCGTTTTTTGACATAGTAGCAGTTGCATATGAATTTAGATTATTACTGATGATGTTGTTTCCAGACAGGGTGTTGCTAACTGTAGGAGAACATTGATTTAAGTTGTTACCCATGTAGTCAAAGGTAACTATTTTTGGTTTTCTTTTAATAAAGTTTCGACTAATAGGCAGCAACTGTAGCGCATATTTGTATTACTGGTTGCCTGGCTAATACTTTGCCGAACCAGTCATTGATAGGACTGGTTTATGTCAAATATGACAAAAAATATCAACACAGCTGAATGTTTTGGTTAGATAAGTATTAATATAAACAATTTCTTACCGAATAATATTACGGCTCTTTGAGTTTTACACAATAATTACTAATTACTTTTTGTTGGTTAAATACTTTTAAAAACTGGTATTTACCGCGATAAACAGCCAATTAATACACTGATTCACAGAGCGGTATGTACTCGTTCGAATGACGTATTGTAAATCTCAATTGGTCTATTATTATACATTTTTAATAAAAAATATACTAGTTTCTTTAATTAATTACAAAAAAAATAACTCGGGTCATAATGGGTTAAAGTGTGACTTGAAAGATATTTTGATGTCTTCAAATGTAGAAGTAAAAAGTTTTAATATTTTTTTGAAAATGATACTGATATAAGTAAAGAAGAAAAACCTGATGTTTTTGTGGTATTAAATTGAAGCAAAAAGTGTGATGAATTAGCAAGATTTTTGTGCAGGTTTAAGTTTTGATTTATTTAGAAACATTTGAATGATGTTAGGATCATAACCATTATTGAAAGAAATTTGCTTAAGAGTATCAAGTTTTAAATTGAAGTTCTCATTAAAAAGTGGAATTTTGAGAAGCCTCTAAATGTAACTTTTGAAAGCAGTAATTTTATGTTGCGTTGAATGATTAGATGTTTCATGTATAACATATAATATTGTACTCTAGAGAATTTTTCTTACGAGATATAGTCATATCCAAGAGGTTAAATTTATTGTCACTAAAATCTTATTGCCATAGTATCTTTTGCAATGGAATCAGAATCTGACAATAACTTGAACTTCTAATTAATTAATAAGTTAATGAATCCTCGTGCACTTGAAAAAACGTTTCTTGGGTTATTTCAGATGCCCCTAAAAATTTCTGAAAGCAAAAGTACTTGGGCAAGATTCGATAAAAAAAACTGTGCTCGATATCTGTCTTTTATTTAAAAAAAAATAGATGGTGGTCTCATAGGCTGTATGAGACTATTTGAATATACTTACTTAGATTGAAAATAAAAATGGGTTGACAGTAGAATAAAGACCAAGGCATAGGTGCTACAGAAGCAAATATAATGCTTATAAAACTGCCCTGGAAGATACATACACTTCACTAGTTAATCCACAATTTTTCTGTCAAATCGCAAACACACGAAAAAGAATAGCAACTGACACATGGATTCAAAAAATTTCACGAACGATGGAGAGATGTATCAGGACAGAGAAAGGCTAAACCGCTTATCAAACGTTTATAGACCAAGATTATAAGAGAATCGCAAGACTACTTTAAATACATCTGAATCTTATAGCTATAGTAGTAGAGTCTTTTTGCCACGATCAATAATCAGTATAATACATTTGTATAATAAACAGGTTGTTTATGTTTATGTGCTTAATGCCTGATATAATCTATATTCGAGTGCAGTTTATCCTACACCGTGGATATAAGAGTTGTGGGAAAGTTATAGGAAGCTTGTACGAGTATTTCTCTCTATCTTGTTTTTGTTGGTTTACACTACAAGTAGGAAATTCTGACATTCCGCTTCAAGTGATTATAACTCATCGTTTGATATATGGAATCAGTTTGGAGAAACTTATGAGGGGTTATTTTAATACGGAAACTTCGTATCTGCAAATTATCCTTTGACAAGGTATCGATTGGATGGATTTAGTGGATAACTATTTCAAGAGATTTAATTAAAAAGTTTGCCTATGTTTACACAACTAATTAGAAACGGTGTTGAGTATTATACGGTGTATGAAGAATATACAGTTAGTAAACTTTATCGGGAAAGATGATACACTTGAAGGGGATAGAATAAAATGAGTACAAATGCATTTTTAACATATTTCTAATAGCAAACAATTTAATTAAACCCAACCTGAGAGACTTGTATATGCCTTGAAATGACGTTCGGGTATTACAATTAATTGGAGCGAGGTGTATTAATTCGTGTAAGAACAGGAATCATCACCGCGATTCAATGCACGATAGGGGCACACTATTAGCCACATGCTCTTTATGTATGAGTTTTGGGTATACGAACTCAAACATGGTACCTTAACCGATCTATGCAGGCTAGCGGAGGCGCTTTATTTTTGCTACATTCTCAATATTTATTAGAATAAACAGGACATATTTGGAACCATCTATTGCCTAGTAGAAATAGAAAATGAATAAAACGGCAGTTTTTTTGGAATAAAATGGGTGCAAATGCACTTATACCCTTCCTATTCCAGCCGAAAGAACTGTTTATGTAGACAGGGCTACGATATATTAGTATTTTATTGATTGATTAATTCATCTACTTAAGAGCTGTTTTTTCCTAAACCAAAATCGAAAGCGGCGAACGTAAGCTTCTTTTATTATTTTATGTTATGGCTATGATTAATACCAACATAAGTTAACAACAAAAATTTTTGGTTTTGTTTATTGTATTAATATACCTGCATAATATTGTTTAGTTGAAAGTAAGATCGTTTTTTATTATTTTGAATAGTGCCTTAGCAAGTTACAAATTATTGCTCTACTTTCAGACCCTTACTTTACGGACAAAGACAAAAAATACGTTTCGTCATCCACTTCCGAATTACATACAATCGAAGACAATCTTGAGTCTGATGCCGCTAAAGTAGTTTCGGTAGATGAGGTGCTTTGTATCACTTCAGACAACGCAAGAAAAAGGCTAAAACGTCCATCTGAATGAAAAATTAACACAATAAAGTGCTTTAGGGAAAGAGTATGCATCTAGCAACAAGGTGCATAAAAATAAGTCACTGTAACCATATCAACATAAATGTCGATACAAATGCAATATGAATATTTATGAAGAAAAAAAGGAAAAACTTTTTAAAGCCTTTTAAAAAAGCCAAAGAAACAAAATTGACAAAAATATCAAAAGAAAAGTTAGCATAAATATATTTTTGCTAGAGAAGTATGTCAGTACACAATTTTTGTTAAAAATATTTGATATATTAACGCAACAATAAACCACCTTGGTAAAGCTGAACTACACAAAAGAGGAAAAGGACAAACTCACAGAAGGATGATAAATGAGCAACGAACTTTTATAATCAATCACATCAAAAGGTTTTCTAGATATACAAATTATTATTCTAGAAAAGCAAATTCTGAGACGAAATACTTCGTCTGAAAATTCATTTACTAATCAGTTTGTTTTATGCCAGTAACGGTATTATGTCGTTTATCTGCTAAAGCTATTTCCACGTATGTTTCTAGGTGTACAGTCTTTGTTTTAAACCTAATAATACCTTAGCTATCAGTAAAATACGCGACTCTTCTAGGCTTGAATGAGCAACAACTTTTTTACTTTTTTTTTACTCGAACTCATGGTGTTTATGATTGAATAAATAAACTTTCACCTTTTTACCATCCTTTCTAAAATGTAGTTTGTCATTCAGTTCTTTTTTTAATTTTGGTGGTCTAGAAAATTTAGTGTAACTTTTTGAGGTCTTGTTCTGTTTCTTGTCTTGTTTTATACTTGGTTTTATGTGGTAGTCCTCAGTTGCTTTATATCGTATTTTTTATTATGGTGAGTTATATCGGAGCTATCGGTGAGTTATGATCTATCTCGATATCGCCTACAGAGTAGGTATGTTTTGACTGATGTTATGGAGCTGCGTGATCTTTTATTAATCATAATGTAATCTATATGTCCTCTTATTTTATAAGGAGTATCCTGAGGTAATTTCCAGGTGTATTATACTCTAAATAAGAGTGTTAAACGTTAGTAATTACAAGTTCGTGTCTTTGTTTACTCACTCCAGTCAAGTTAGTAATGTAAGTAAAGCAATGAAATTTACGATAAATGTAAAAAAAACTAAATTAGTGTTAATTAGCAAGATTAATAAGAACTGGCACATGTCAAATTATAAGTGGGATTCAGATATAAAGAAACTAAGCTAAGATATTCGAATTAAAGTTATTCAATGGTACGTTTGGTCTGTCCCTTTATATGAAGTTAAAGCGTAGACACCAAGATTAAATACCATAAGATGCCTTTCAAACATGGCTCTATGGGAGATTACAAAAACCATTACAAATCAAGCAGTACCCAACAGCATATATACAGCCAGCTAGAATTTACAACAACAATGAAAAAAGAAGAGCCTAGCACCTAGTCCACATAATGATATGTTATTGAAGGATAGATAGAAGACCGCACCGGAATAGCTAGAACAGCAATGGCATGGTTTTGATATAGGAGAGCTTCATCATCATCATAAGTGGCTCGACAATCCGTTGTGGATCTTGGCCTGCTCACAAAGAAGTCGCCACTCCTGTCGATTCCTGGCAACTTCCCTCCATCTTCTAACCCCTAGAATCTGTAGGTCTTCTTCCACATCATCAATCCATCTCATTCGTGGTCGTCCTCTGCTTCTTGTGCCCTCTGGTTGTGAAAATGTTAATCTCTTCGTGTATTCGTGATCTGACATCCTAGCAATGTGTCCAGCCCATCTAAGTCTCTGCACTTTAACGAATTTCACAATATCTGGATCGGTGTATAACTGATACAGTTCAAAGTTGTATCTTCGACGCCATAGCCCATTTTCATTTACGGCCCCAAAAATCTTTCTAAAAATTTTTCTCTTAAAAATACCAAGAAGTCTTTTATCATTTTGAGATAAGATCCACGTTTCAGCTCCATATATCAAAACTGGTCTTATTAAGGTCCTGTATATATTAAGCTTTAGTGCACGTTTTATATTTTTATTTTTTAAATGTCTCTGGAGGCCGTGAACAGTTCTGTTTGCTATTGCTATGCGTCTTTTTATTTCGTCGCTTGTCGTGTTTCTGGCGTTTACTAGCGATCCAAGATATGTAAATTCGTTGACTTGCTCAAAGGTATGGTTGTTAATTTGAATTCTTTGTTGGATATTTCGAGGGTTTTTAGAAACCAACATATATTTGGTTTTTTCCTCGTTTACCACAAGTCCTAATTCACTTGCTGCGTCCGCAAGCCTTGTAAAACACTGCACCATGTCTCTCATACTTCTGCCCACTATAACTATATCGTCAGCGAATGCGAGAATTTGCGTCGATCTATTAAAAATAGTTCCATTCATTCTAATATTTAATTGTCTGATTGCCTTTTCCAAGGCAATATTAAAGAGCAGACACGCCAACGCGTCTCCCTGTCTTAGACCATTATTAATGTCAAAGAACGTAGAGTTTTCTCCTTCAATTCTAACGCATGAGCTTACGTTTTGCATTGTTAGGTGGGTCAACTTAACTAACTTAGGTGGGATCCCAAAGTCTATCATTGCATTATATAATGCAGTTCTTTTCACACTGTCATAGGCTGCTTTGAAGTCAATGAAGAGATGGTGTGTTTCTATGTTATATTCTAGGGACTTTTCTAGAATCTGCCTATGTGCTTAAATTTGATGTGTAGTTGACTTTCCAGCAGTAAATCCGCATTGATATTGACCAACAATATCCTTTGTAAAATGTTTAAGTCTTTCAGATAATACATTTCCGAAGATCTTATACGCAGATGCTAACAGAGTAATGCCTCTATAGTTCTTACACTCCAGTTGATCCCCCTTTTTATGCAATGGACATATTATTCCCTTCAGCCACTCTTCTGGTACCCATTCATTCTGCCATATAAGTACTATTAGTTTATGGATTGCTGCAAAAAGTTGATCACCACCTTTTTTATACATTTCCGAACAGATGTCATCGATTCCTGGGGCTTTATTGTCTTTGAGTTTTAGGATCGCATCTGACACTTCTCTTCTTGTTGGGTCTTCACTGTGTAGTTGACGTTGTATATTTTGTTCATTTTCTATATTGTACTCTCCTTCAATATCATTTATATCTAGATGTTCGCTGAAATGTTCTGCCCATCTGTTAAGAACTGAGTTTTTATCATGTAGAATTTCACCGTTAGTGTCTTTACAAATTTTTAATCGTGGTTTAAATTCTCGACGGCTAATATTTAAGGATTTGTAGTATTTCCTCGTTTCATTTTTATCGAATAAACTTTGTATCTCACTGAGAGTGTTCTGTTCGTATTCCCTCTTCTTACGTCGATGGATACGTTTTTCCTCTTTTCTAAGACGTGTATACTCTTCTTTTTTTCTCCGTGTACAACCTGCGTCAATGGTTTTTTGATATGCTGCGTTCTTTCTATTTGTGGCCATTTCGCACTCATGATCAAACCAATGATTTCTTTTTTCTGACTTGGTTTTGCCCAATATTTCAACGGATTTCTGTAACACAATATCTCGTATATTTGCCCCTAGTTGGTTAATATCTTCTTCTTCTTCTAAGTTTTTTGTCCTTCTTTGGTCTTCTATTTGCTGTCTGTATACATTTGCAATGTCGGGATCTTTTAGTTTATTAATGTCGATTTTTTCTCTCCTTCTTCCCATCTCCTTTTTTAAATTGGATATTCTCTCTTTAAATCGTGTTTTAACTAGATAATGATCACTATCTATGTTTGCTCCTCTAAAAGACCTAACATCTAATAAGTTAGAGCAATGTCTTGCATCGATGATTATATGATCTATTTGGTTAATCGTTTCATTATCAGGAGATTTCCAAGTTCCCTTATGTATATCTTTATGGGGAAATCTTGTCCCAGCTATAACCATGTTCTTAGACATCGCAAAGTTTATGATTCTGAGACCATTATCATTAGATTCTACGTGTAGGCTCTCTTTTCCGATGGTGGGCGAAAATATATTCTCTCTTCCGACTTTGGCATTAAAGTCTCCTGCTATTATTTTGATGTCATTTTTTGGGCACTGATCGTACTCTCGGTCTAGTGCCTCATAGAACATGTCTTTTTCATTATCTTTTTTTTCTTTCGTTTGAGCATGGATGCTAATAATGCTTATATTAGCGAACTTCCCTTTAAGTCTTATTCGACATATCCTATGATCAATAGCTTTGAAATCGATTACACTATGTTTGACCTTGCTGCTTACAATAAATCCGGTACCAAATTCGTGTCGGGTAGGATGTCCACTGTAGTAAATATTGCAGTTATTTTTTTCCAGGATGCCTGAACTAATCCACCTCATTTCCTGTAAAGCAATGATATCTGCTTTGGCATTATTCATTTCTTGTATGAGCAGAGTAGTGGCTCCAGGCTGATACAGGCTTCTTACGTTCCAGGTGCAAATCTTTAAATCATCATCCTTATTTCGTTTGCGAGTTCGTCGTAGGTTAGACAGTCCGGTTTCCTTCTTTGTAGCTCTCATAACAAAAGGTTTTTTACAGGGTTGGGTAGTTAACCCAACGCCAAACCCCCTTTTCGGAGGGCCATTTCACCCGCTCTCGTCAGTTCCCGACCCAACTTTCCACCCGGGTTGGATACATCTAGCAACAAGGTGCATAAAAATAAGTCGCTGTAACCATATCAACATAAATGTCGATACAAATGCAATATGAATATTTATGAAGAAAAAAAGGAAAAACTTTTTAAAGCCTTTTAAAAAGCCAAAGAAACAAAATTGACAAAAATATCAAAAGAAAAGTTAGCATAAATATATTTTTGCTAGAGAAGTATGTCAGTACACAATTTTTGTTAAAAATATTTGATATATTAACGCAACAATAAACCACCTTGGTATAGCTGAACTACACAAAAGAGGAAAAGGACAAACTCACAGAAGGATGATAAATGAGCAACGAACTTTTATAATCAATCACATCAAAAGGTTTTCTAGATATACAAATTATTATTCTAGAAAAGCAAATTCTGAGACGAAATACTTCGTCTGAAAATTCATTTACTAATCAGTTTGTTTTATGCCAGTAACGGTATTATGTCGTTTATCTGCTAAAGCTATTTCCACGTATGTTTCTAGGTATTCTAGGTATGCATTATTCATTTCTTGTATGAGCAGAGTAGTGGCTCCTGGCTGATACAGGCTTCTTACGTTCTAGGTGCAAATCTTTAAATCATCATCCTTATTTCGTTTGCGAGTTCGTCGTAGGTTAGACAGTCCGGTTTCCTTCTTTGTAGCTCTCATAACAAAAGGTTTTTTACAGGGTTGGGTAGTTAACCCAACGCCAAACCCCCTTTTCGGAGGGCCATTTCACCCGTTCTCGTCAGTTCCCAACCCAACTTTCTACCCGGGTTGGATACCGGATCTCCAGTTGGGTTGCTCGGTTTACAGGGGATACCAGCATGAAGGTGAGAGTCGGATTTGAGTAGAAGAGGCTAATTGGAGTAAACTGGATTCAACTCCATGTTTTCGCATTCTACTCCTTTATCCCCCTCTATAGGAGAGCTTGGATATGTATAAATATTCAATAATTCCCAAGAGCAGAATAGAAAAAAGTTCCATGCAGTTGTAGCAAAACTTCAGCCATTGAGTGCGCGAGAAGAAGAAAAAGGTGTTGCCGTATTGCATTTTACCATATTTTTATTAAGTTTAATTAAAACATTGAATTTCTTAAAGTTAACTAATAGTAGTCAAGTTAAAGTTGAATAAAAGTCGACTAATAAGAGAGATATATGCAAATGTAATTTTTTGCTTAACAGTTATTGTAGTAATATATCTTCCTGATTTACTATAAAATGGGAGAGCATTTCACTGCGAGTAATGCCTTTTGGGTTTTTGTATAAAATACAAACCAATTATTTTCCCCAAGACAACGGCGTCTTAAGCACTATTTAAATGGCTGTATTTATTTCCCGAAACACATGCAATGTACCCATATTACAATTTTATGGGGATAATGACCGCGCCATTCTCCTTCCTTTGCTTTCGTAGTCAGTGTAGGAGAAAAAGGCTTTCTACTACAATCAGTGGCTGTTTCGAAATAAAATCGCACGTGTAAGTTTACTCGCAAAGTAATATTCTAAACAAGAATTGAAATTTTATCATTATCTAAATAATATTTTTATTCTAAGTTTACAGTAATTCAAATAATAATTAACAGAGCAAAGCTGTTAATTAGAATTAGTTACATTAAAATAATTTTATTTCATTTTTGGCCACTTCATTGAGACGATGTATGAGAACAATTTGAAGTTCATCACTCAGATCAATATAATTGGTGCCACCACTGTGCCTCAATCATCAACTTCTCACTTCCAACTTTCAACTTTGAGGTTACAATAAAAAGCAATTTTCATATTGATGTCTTGCATTTAGTTATTATTATTTAAAGAACAAGTGGGGAAAACTGGCACCAAATAGCACAAAACAGTGATGAAGAGTGAAGAACTAATGGGAAGGCCTTTGTCCAGGGGTGGCTGCAAACAGGCCGAAGAAGAAAAAAAGAAGAATATTTGGAGAAGAAATCTAAACAATCCACAAGAAAAATAAAATTCCTGTAGTTGGCTGTATATCATAAATGATAAAAATTTTTATTTAAAAAATTCTGTATAAAAGGTATATATAAATATTTAAAAAAGATTCTTTTGGGCTACATTACAGAACGTTTTCAGAATAACAAGTTCATCATTAGTGCAGTTACCAAGTATATATGAGTGATACAGAGTTACTGTATGGCAACGCAAGACTCCCAATTGGGGTTACTGTTACAACAACTGGGTTTACAACTAAGCGTACCTAGGTAACTGCACTAATGATGGAAATTTTAGTGCGAAAACATTTTGTGATGTAGCCCGAAAGTATGTATGTATATACCTGTTACAAAGGATTTTTTTAATTTAAACAAATTCTTGGATTTTTTTCTAAATAGGTCTTATTAATTTCTCCGCTGTGCGTTTTTACTCTGCTTTTATGGATTATGAATCAAATGCAATTAGAGCTTTATGGCTGATGTACATTAATTTATCTTTTAAGAAGACGCAGATAAATTGGAGTAACTATTACTGACATTCGAATACCATCAATTCATTTTGTCTCATATATTATAATCTGGCATACACTAATAATACACGTAGTGTAGTACTAGTGCACTAATTAGACTCAGTAGACTAAGACACCGAAAGCTCTTATAATTTGATGCATACTTTGATGTAGCTGCCATTAAGTTATATTATCGTTATAATATTTCTATTAAAAAACATTAAAGATACATTATTTTAAAAAGAAATGTATATCTGTTTATCTATTTTATATTAAGTTAATCATAATGAAAACATTTAAGTTACAATCCAAATTAGGAAATAGTTAAACTAAATATTATTAAAATTTTTGTTAAAGTAAGTGTTTGATATGTCCACCATTTTATTCAATGCACTTCGTATCAATACGTTACCTAAGAGATCGTTTCGTATTAAATAAAATCATTGGTTCAAACGACGCCGCTGTAGTTTTTATTTTTTCCCAAAGTTGGTTGCGGATATTCGCTGCACACCAGTTAAAGTGTTGCAGACAATAAATAGTAATCACATATCTCGTATTATCCGTATAAGATAAGATAAAACTGCTGCTTTTCTTTAAAACCAAAATAAACTAGATATTACAACTAACGTTAAAAAATATATGATAACTAGAAACGAATTTATGGAGAGTGGTAAATCGATATGAAGAATGATATTTCGTGACGCTACTCGTGACGCCATCTCGTGGTGATTCTTCCATGACGCTCGCCTCAGAATTTAACTATAGAGAAAAACTAATACCATGACAGTATAGAAGCGATAGAAAAAGGTTGTAGAAAATTGTAAATATGATGATGGCTAACGTCTGAAGACGGACACGGCATCTAAAGGAAAAGATAGAAGCTTCGCTTCAATAAGACATTTAGCAGCCATAAAAAAAGCATTTTTCGATCTAATATTACCATCTTTCAGTTGTTTGTATAAGAAAAAACTATTAATTATGCTTATCCAGGTATATTTAGTGCTTTACCGTACAAATATATAAGACTATATAATAAATAAGAATTATTATGCAGCTGATTTACAAAATGCGATTATTTCGAAAACTGTTTTAAAGGTATTGAGAAGTTTTTTTCTTTTTTCTGTTAAAATATTGTATCTTTAATAATGATCTTTTTACAAAACTAGCGCTAACTTCAAGAGCAAAAATGTTAAGCGCAAATTTATGCCACATATATGCCATATGTAGCATGTATGGTGCCCTCTATTAGCTACATTAAAGTATGCATCAAATTTTAATTTCTCGTACCAAAGAGCACCCAGCTGTAAATTTTTCATATATACATGTTCATAAACATAAAAGTTATAGCGAAAAATAAAATTTCAAATTTACACTACAACACGTTGTATTTTATTAAAGCAAGTTCGCTTAAATCGTAATATTCAAAAGTATAGAATCTATTGTTTCTTTTTATACAATTAATATATATGGATATTTTGGGTTTTGTAGTCAAATACAGGCCTTCAAGTAAAACTCTTTAAGGTTTGTTAAGCTTTCGAGTATAATTAACTCTTTCTCAAAACATACTAAAAATTAAACCAAAAAACTACATTAGACAATGGAGTTGTATCTTTAACAGGCTGTGAGGATTGTACTAAAAAATTAACAGAATTACTTGACATTTGACATTAGGTATATTATTTATTTT
Source organism: Diabrotica undecimpunctata (assembly GCF_040954645.1). Taxonomy (NCBI): domain Eukaryota; kingdom Metazoa; phylum Arthropoda; class Insecta; order Coleoptera; family Chrysomelidae; genus Diabrotica; species Diabrotica undecimpunctata. Next base: position 90,560,532 of record NC_092807.1, on the reverse strand, counting down.
TTTTTTACTTTCAGTCAAAACTTATTACTATAGTTATAATATCTTTTCTATTTTTTAAATTCATTTTAGGTTAGTTTGACAGAGGAAGTGTCTGTTTATGCAAACCTTCAATTTAAATTTTGACATAATATGTAAAAATGTTTCGTTTGTATTTATTAAACAAGCAACAGAGTTTATGTTAATAAGTAATTCAGAAGGGAAAAAAACCAAACACAAATAAACAATAAATTTTATCTTATTTGAACTTGGAATAATCTCTTTTTTTGTGTAACTTTTAAATAGTTGTTGTTCTTTTATTTAAAAGAAGATAACTGTATATAGCAATAAGATTTTTAATGTCTTCTCTTTTGTTTAATGCTTAATGTTGTTGCTGTAATGCTGTAATGCTGTTTTAATGTTATATTTAGGATGTGACAAAGTTATAACCCTATTTTTCATATTTAATACTGGGTTGGTCTTCATCGTACATGTATGTGCTAAAAAGTACTTAATAAACCTGTTGCTACATATTGGTTTTCTATACCATTCTGTTTTTAGAACGTGGTTTGAATCACGGTTGTAACATCATATCTAGAAATGGTATGCATTTGTTGTTTTCTAATTCTACTGTAAATTGCAAGTCTGGACAGTGACTTAAATATGTGTAGTGTGTCCATTATTTTGTCTTTTGGGAGTGCAAGAATTAAATCGTCCATGTATCTCTTTAGAAATAGGACATTAAAAGGTAACTTGCTAATACAGCTTTCAATTAAGTCATCCATGATATTTCGTTTCCCATGGGTGTAAATAATACACCTCATTGAAGACCAGTATGTTTGAGTCAAATATGAAGGATAGTATTGTTACAAATGAATTAAAATCTATTGAGCTGTGTTCTGAGATGTTTGTCCATTGTTTTTTTATAGTATTTATGATTTGCTGAAATGACAAGTTTGTGAACAATGATACTACATCAAAACTTACAAACACATAATTTGGGGAAAGTTTGAAATTGTTGATAAAGGAGCTGAAACTAAATAAATCTTTTATATATTACTATATAAAAGATTTATCAATTTTCTATATTACTATATAAAAGATTCATTTAGTTTCAGGTCCTTTATCAACAATTTTAAACGTTCCCCAAATTATGTGTTGGTAAGTTTTGATCTAGTATTATTGTTCACCAACTTGTCGTTTACTAATATAAAAAACAATGGACAAACATCTCACAACCTAGCTCAATAGATTTTAATTCATTTGTAACAATACTGTCCTTCATATTTGACTTGAACATACTGGTCTTCAATGAGGTGTATTACAAACAAATATATGGTACACACATGGGAAACGAAATATCACCAATCCTGTGCCATTTTGTACTGGATGACTTAATTGAAAGCTGTATTAGCAAGTTAGCATTTAATGTCCCATTTATAGAAAGATACATAGACGATTTAATTCTTGTACTCCCAAAAGACAAAATAATGGACACACTACTTGTTTACAGGGAGTTTCTTTGATATATTGTTACCAATTTTGATTCTTGACTTTCCTGTATTACAGAGATTGTGTAGGAGTACGAATGATGTTAGTATCTTGTAGTGCCCTCCAGGAACTATAATTACTGATATCTACTCATATATGTATTTAGAGCAATTTAGTTTTCAATTCACATTTTTTAAGGATTAAAATTACATTGGTCATCACATGGTGATCGAGGTAGCGGTTACTGGCTTGTAAGCCACGTGAGTATATTGAAACTTATCCTGACCTATATTTGATCAAATGTATTCAAAATTTTACATACATAATCCCTAATCAAATTATTTTTTATTTAGTCATATTGAAAATTTTATATTGTAAATATTTTTACCTGTACTTCTTGACGAAAAGCCATTATATGTACCTGAAAAATAAAAAGCAAAGTATTAAAATGTATTCTACATTTAAAAGTACCTAGTTCTAATCAATATAACACAATAATTCATACAACAGATTTTTTACGAATTTGCAATCAATTTGGTTGAGGGATGCAACCTTTGAACGGCCCCCTGTGCTAAAAGAGTTCATAGCAAACACTCCCAATATTTGAAGCAGTGTCAAAGTCATATTAAAATATGGTTTTAACTGACAATGTACTTTACAATCATTTAAAAATATATACAATTATTACTACAAGAATAGAAAAAAATTACAAATTTTTTGTTTCTAAATTATAGTGTTATTTACTAATAAAATAATAACAATAATAACCAAAATTTTTCTTAATGAGCAAATTAAAACAATAATTTTACAATTTAATCAAGAATTAGATCCATATTCCTAGTCACTGTCATTATCTTCATTTGGATTGTAAATAATGACTGGGTTAATTGCTTAGATGCAATTTTCACGCATCCAACATTCTTGTATCAACATTTCACATTTCCTTACACCTTTTTTCTGAAATTGCAGGAGTAGCAGTACTCAATGCTTATTGCGTTACATCCACTATAGTTCCCATGGTAAGTTTTACTTATTCCCGAAATGTGTTCAATTGGATTAAATTCACAATGGTAAGGGGCAGTACAAGAAAGCTACAATGAAAATACAAATTGCAAGAGTTCGCCAGGGAGATGTTATCTCACCAAAGCTATTCACACTTGGACTGGAAGACGTGTTCCAAGAGATTAACTGTGCAGATAAAGGAATAAATATTAATGAAAGAAAACTGAGTCATTCAAGATCCGCTGATGACATTGTAATATTCGCTACAAGTTTCGAAAAACTACAGACCATTATGACGCAACTATTTTAAGCTTCGGAAAAAGTAGGTCTTAAGATAAACTTGAAAATAATGACATAACGACAAATGACAAATAATCCCAAATAATGAAAAACAAAAATAATGACAAATACATCGAACATTAGAACAATAACGTTGAATGACATAAATTTAGAAACAGTAAGCGAATACATCTACTTGGGCCAGATATTGAAAGTTAACAAAGAAAATCAAACTGCCGAAATTACCAGAAGAATAAGGTTAGCGTGGGCAGGATTTGGAAAACTAAGTTGGATCTTGAAAAGCCCTAAAATAGAACAATATTTGAAAACCAGAATTTACGATCAATGTATCCTCCCTATACTCACGTATGGTTCACAGACATGGACACTTACCAATTTTAATATGGATAAAATATTAAAGGCACAAAGAGCGATGGAACGATCCATGCTCGGGGTGAGACTTATAGACAAAAAAAAACAAACAAATGGATTAGAAGCAAAACCAAAGTAAAAGACGCAGAAGAACATGCTGCCATATTAAAATGGAGCTTTGCAAAATACAATACCCGACCGAAGGATAAACGATTGAATCACGAAATACAATAATGGAGATCATGGTTAGCAAAGAGAAGCAGAAGAAGACCACAAATGAGTGATCCGTAATCAATGTACGGACTCATTTTTAAGCAATACAGTACAGTACAGCAACCAGTAATAAATTAATTTTTGTTTTTCTCATTTTCATAACAACGAAAGATATAGTGATCTACAATCACAAATTAAGCATTTTACATTACTAGCTCCTATATATACACTTTTTTGCTGTAATGATACTTGATTTTAAATTATACCTAAAAAAAATAGCGTAAAGTACGCGTGAATAAAAGATTTTTAAAACAGTTGCTCTATATCGAGAAATTAATCGAGGGTGTTTTAAATACCTCAATATCCACTAATATTTTAATATACTATTACATAGGTACAGACAGTAGAAAAAAACACGGCCCAAATTCAGAATACTCTGTAAACTAAACATGACAACTAAATATAACTCTCAGATAGATATATCGAGTGAAAATGAGGCACTAAAAATATCAAGGAATAAATTTCCTAGAAGGATATTAAAATTATAGATGGTTGGATATTCTCTAATATCAGATACAATTGAAAGTAAAAGTGTAAAAGTAAATTTGTTTATATGTTAATTTATAGATGGTTGGATAATTTCTAATATCAAATGAAATTGAAAGTAAAAATTGGTGGATAAAGAGAAGTAGTGAAATTAAGAAAAAAACAGAAATGATAAAGAAACTCATAGATAACAGTAAGATAAAGAATTTATACAGAAAAACCTATAATGAGGAATTGTTGTTTAACCTATAATGAAAATTTTAAATTAGGTTTCTTTTGATAGACACTGTATCAAAAACCTATAAGCATTTTGATGCAGTCTATTGTTTATACTTTTAAAGTCCCCAAAGACATATAAAAGTTAAGTGGTTTAGCGAAGAGCTCTAATAACGTTCTTCGAAAAGCAAACTCATTTAGTATCTCACGCGAAACGACTATCTGTTTAGGATTCATCTTGAGGTATTTCTAAATTCGCTTTAAAACTGGCACTATATATGTATTGCTTAGTTTCCTGGATAAGTTCGAAACAAGTTTTGAATTCTTCGTCGAAATCAGGCTAACTTAATTTTCTATTTTCTTTTTCCAGTGTCTAAACGGATTTCGTGATGGGTCTAAACACTTCTCGGCTAAAAGATTCCGGTAATAGTGATTTCATCAGGCTTTATGTGTTTTCCATTTGAGTCTCGGCGAATTGTTTGTGCGCTTGGATAATGCGGTAAGATAATGTCTGTGGGTTGCTTGATAAAAAGTTTACTTTTGTGTTAATAATTTACGAATGGGACAGAAATAAGGTAAATTAAAATATAAGAGTGTTTTCTTAACAATAAAGTTAATATAGCTCTTATTTGTTTATCTGAAAACAAATATATAATGAACTGTGAAACTTTTGGTGTATTTGATACAATAATTTATAAAATTATGAAAATATATATTTCTAAAAGTATTTAGTGCATATTTACATATTTTATTATTTATTATTCTTTACATTATTGACATATGACCTTATTTACTTACTTATTTAATTACTTATTTCATTGTCTAGCTGCTTTAAAATTATCATGTTAATATCAACAACCTTTGCATTTTATAGCAGCATGTAAGTTTTTTTGATAACCACGTCAATAAATTATATACACATTCAACCATTTTGTGAAAAGAAAATCATTAACTTTAATCACGAATTGTATATTTTGGCTTTATCAATAAACTCTGAACCTTATACGCAAAATAGAAGGCCGTGTAGGTGTAGAAAGAAAACAGGTCTCTTGTTTAAAAATATTCGTGAATGAAGTCAAATATCAAATAAAGAACAAATATTTTATGTGGTAGAAGATCAAGAAGCCTTCGTAATGATCGATAACGTCGGATTGTTCTTATATGGCACGTGAGAAAGAAGATCAATAAACTTACAAGTATTTATAATTTTTTATGACTTCAATAAGGCTGCGAACCTTGAAATTGACTATTTCCCAACCGTTTTCTAGACCTAGAACTTTTATCTTGTACGTAGGGGTGGCGAAAAGACACGTCGTTCCCTAAATAGATCAGTCACCCTAACAATATCGCCAAAATTCAATCAATGTTGACGCAGTGTATTCAAAACATTAATGTCTTCACTACGAATACAAGAAAAACGCATTACTTTAGTTCATAATACGAACCCCGATATTTAGTACCACGATAATTACAAAAGTAAGGAGTAAATAAATTAATTAATAATATACTATATAAATTAATTCTTTATGCTGTTAAAGTTGTGTTGACTTATGTCATTTCATTGATGATTACCATGTAAATTAATTAATCAGGTAATTCTATATCTACTACATGAAAAATTACCAAAAAGATTATAAAATTGTTCAAATATTTTTCGGTCGATCGAACCATCATCTGAGATACTTAAAAAAATTGCAAAAAGCTACTTACAAAACGGTGTCAAAAATTTAATTTGCAACTAAATAAACTTAAAATTAAACGACATAATGGTTACCACGTCTGGTTCAAGCCAAAGTCACTAGCCAACTTACAAAGGTGTGAACCTAGGTTTACTAAAAATTGTAGACAATTAGACACACTCTACAAGAAATTGGCACATGCAAAAAATTCAATCCAATTCCTACGACGATTCCGGGATAATATCATTCCTAGGGGAGCTAAGACCATCTTTTTTAAGTAGAAGATTGGACAACATTATACATAGCTAATCAATTTAGCCATAATAAGGTAGAGGATATACATAATTTGACAGGTTTAATTTATTTCGAACAGGAGCTTGTAAGCATTGCATGTTCTATTTATTATAAAATATTAAATTCTGATTTCGATACAATAACATACAGGATACAATTAATATACATTAGCACATATCATAGACAATAAATTAAACAACCTTTTAAAATAAAAAGTAAAATCCAACAATAGAAATCATAAGATTTCCTACTGGGCGAAACTTGTCGAAAGAGCAACTGCATATGTCGCTCTGATGATACCTAATGACGTTGAAATACGTATATAAGCCTCTGGTGGATGCCGTGCATCGAAATTAAATCTAATACCGTCTTTTTGTTTTAGTAAAATTAAGTTTAATAACCAAAAAAGACACAATGAAAACAATACAACAGTTGTTAATGGTTATGTTTGTTTCGTGTTTTATAAGTTGGTATTACAAATGGGACGAGGGGAAAATAAGAAGACAACCCCATGGCAATATTCAATTGGAGGTTACAAGATAGGTTACTTGGTAGTTTTCAAATTGTTTTACCTCTTACTTACATATTAAAAATAAAAGTAGTTTCATAGAAGTATATTTTATTCTACATTACATTTTACCCGCAATTAGTGAAACGCGATAGAATTGTGAGAGCCACAATCAACATATTTCAAATTCCTATATGACTTATGTTTTACAAATAGCAAATTATGGCAAACACGGTCAAAATCTTATGAAAATCCGCTTGCATGCACTTGTCTTTTATTATCTAAAATTGTTACTTTAAAGTTGACTTCATCTCTAAATATTTAGAGATTGGCGCTGGGTGTTAACACTAATTTAATAGTTGACTTGGCTTTGCTCTTGTAAACATTAGTCTTATTTTGTGTGAAATTCTGGGAGAAATATTGTTGTACCCTCTGAAATTATTAAATTCTAATTTTTCGGTGCTTAATAATATATAAACGTAAATGATAATCAATATGTTTGTTTAGTTTTATATTAAACTTAATAATACTGAATACTTCTACTATAAGAAAAAAGAAACCACAACTTTGTATATTGAAACAGTAATACCGTAACTCAAAAATTCATAAAGGGTGCTTAAAATTTTGTCTAAACAAAATACTTTTAAATTATACACATTAGCGGTACAAGTTCAAAAAACGAATAACCAACCAAGTCATTACAGGAAAACAAAACGGTTAATCTTCTTACACGGACACCGTTCATTCATTAGCCCTTGATATATCCGAGTTGAAATAACACCAACTGACAAAAGCCTATATAGAGTATCCAATTTGTATATAAATCTGAATAACACAGACAGGTAGCGCTACGAGTGGGTGATTCGTCCGAAATATATCAACGAAATAACAAAGTAATAAGGTTATTTTTTATTTCCCCCATAGGTGTATATTTTATGTTGTTTGTTTTGATTTAGCCTGTTCCCAAATTGTCAGGATCGGAATCAGATACGTGCAAAATCCCAGATGACATATCGTGAAAGATTTGAAAATATATTTTTATTTTCCTTATTACGTGAGCGTTGTTGCCATACGTTTTTGTCACGTTTGATCAAAGTTTAGCGTTGGACTATTACATTTTTTTTCGATTTTGACATGTATAGGTATACGTCAAAGATTTCTAGAATTGCAGGGAATCGTCGATAATTACATTGCCTACAATGTAATTGTTTCGGGCTTTAAAACTGCCAAATTTTGTTTGCTGAAGCTCTTGACTAAAAAATAAAATTACCTGTATAATAAAGTTAGCTGATTTTATATTTGTGTGTTTCATAATATTGATATTCAGCGATGTGATGAAAATGTGCAACCACATTTTCCTCACAAAAACGTAACCTTACCGCTGTTGCTAAAACTGTTGTACCATACATAGTGAACTAAATTACTAAAAAGTAAACTAAGGATTGCTTGCCATTATGATAAGATCAATACTGAATTTACTAATATAAATATTGTATCTACAAATTAGATGCGCGCGCCAAATCAGTAGTAAAAGTTAGAGCATGTTCTAATTTCTTGAACCAAAAATGATGAAATATTAACTAAAATAATGAGAATCTCAACTAGTCGTAATAATTTTTAAAACACATTATTATTATTCATTTGTAAAAAGTTTTTATATGCCAAAGGGTCCTCTATTAATTATTCTTCATTCAAAATATTTATTATTCCTTTGCCTAATCCTCTTCTCTCAGTCCATTTTTTCTCCGTATACGCTTGAATTATTATGCATTATTACTGTTACGATAATGCATTCGGCGTGGCCCGTGTAACGGTTGCATCTCGAACGAGACTAGAAGTTTCCAGCGATGTATCGAGTGCAAGAGAGATCAACCCGTCAAATAGGCGAATTAGAGGTGGGGCTACTCCAGAATGTTCTAGTACATAATGACTTATATATATATATATATATATATATATATATATATATATATATATATATATATATATATATATATATATATATATAAGCATACCTTCTAGGAGTGAAGTTTTTAGTTAATAAGATATTACCGAACTGTAAACTTATAAATAAATATATTTATATAAATTCGAACCGCTCATTTTATTTAAAAACGGTACATTACAATTAAAGATATTGCAGAAAATTGGAGCTTTTTTCACAGTCATTATTTACCTGCATGTTTTGTTTACTCTCATCATAAAACAAACTTTATTGGTAGGTTCATCATCATCATCATCCAGCCCCATTTTCACATCCATTGTTGGATATAGGCCTCCTCCAAACGTCTCCAGTTCTCTCTATCTCTAGCTGCTGCAATCCAGTTTGTTTCTATTCTCCTTAGGTCGTCGGTCCATCGGGTGGGTGGTCTGCCTCGACTTCGCTTGTCGGCTCTTGGTCTCCACTCCAATAATCTCTTCGTCCATCTTCCGTCTTCCATTCTAGCAACATGTCCAGCCCACCTCCACTTTTGTTTATTGATTCGCAGTATAACATCGTCTACGCCAGTTCGTCGGCGTATCTCCTTATTTCTCATGCGATCTTTCAAGGTCAGGCCCAGCATTGATCTCTCCATTCGCCTTTGTGTTACCCTCAGTTTTTCGGCAGTAGCTTTCGTTAAAGTTAGGGTCTCTGCTCCGTAGGTCAAGACTGGTAAGATGCATTGGTTAAATGCCTTCCTTTTCAGGTGAATTGGGGTATTTGTTTTAAAAATGTCTCTCATCCTTCCATATGCCGCCCATCCCAACGTGATTCGTCTATTTAGCTCGCAGGTTTGGTTGTCTCTGGTTATTCTGATTTCATTTATTGTTAGGTTATCAATACAAAATTGGTATAGCGCATGCCTACATGTTAATTAAAATTAATATAGTTGCAAATACAAACATATTTTGCATACTTAATCGACTCGCGTAACTAACTAATATTTTAAGTACTGAAATCAGTACTGAAATGAACATAATGGCAAGAGGACTTTAGAACAATGATACTGTGTATGCTGGAACCTTTGCTCAGTCTTGGTAGATTAGGGGCGGGGTCATTCATTGCAACAGTCTCTAATAACCCCTTTACATACAGCTCACTTCCGCGGCAGTGAGCAGGGAAGTTGGCAGTACTAGTATGTAACTACGTCGCTCGCGCTGCCATTACCTATGCCACTGCTGCTGTCGTACGCTCCCTCCGTTGGCGGTTTTGTAATGGTAATCAAAGGACTTGCATGCGAGTGACAGTAACTACTTATATGTCACTGACACCCGCACTGAAAATCCCTCGCTGTCACTCGCTGTCTACTCGGCGCACGGACTTTCGATTTGTTTATTGTTTATTGACTTTCGATTTGTTTATTGTTATTTTGGTTATTGTTCGTAAATTTTTCATCAACGTCTTTTTCACATCGACGTTTTTTTATCTTATTTGTTTTTAAAACTTTAAGATAATTTTGTAAACACACTATGCTGTTGTCGCAGTAATTTCTCTGTCTTGTATTGCTGTTGGTACACTGATGCAGTACTGTGGTAGCTGTATGTAAAGAGTCATTTGCCTTAAATGCTGCTGTGGAATTATTTCGGACAGGACAGTGGCAACAACAATGGCTGCATGTAAAGGAGATATAACACTGTGAGTAAGTTGTTACATTGGCGAGGTCAAGAAAAAGTTCAGCCCCCTGTTTAAAAACAGTTATTCTCTAAATTGCTAAAATGGGCCCACAAAACCGTTAACCAACTATTGGCACTCAGCTAGCTTTTAAACAAAAATTGGGGTGAAGTCGACTAAAATGAAGTCAAACATAAATTATTTTTACGGGATGACAGTTAGACTAACTCATGTACCAAGTACTAGTATAAATACCAGTTAACCTAATCTAATAAGACTGAGATCACTTCATAAAAATGTTTGACGCTATTAAAGCGTAATCCTAAAGAGTTTCTATGTAGTTTTGTAATCATCGACAAAACATGTATCCGCTAGTATACACCAAAGACCAAGTAACAGTCGAAACAGTAAATGGTACCCGACGAGCGTGCTCTGAAGAAGGCAAAGTATGTCCTATTGGCCAGAATGGTAATGACTGCCATTTTTTAAGATTAACAAGGCGCGATCTACATTGACTACCTGGAGAAGGGTAAAACGGTCACAGGGCTTTACTACGCCGAATTATTGGGCCGATTCAATGCCTCATTGCAGAAAAAACGACTCCATTTGGCTAAGAAAAAACTACTCATTCATCATGATAACACAACGGCTTATAGCTCCGCCGTGGCAAAATTGGTCTAATTGGGCTACTAATTGTTGCTCTGTTACTCTGTTGGGAAAACTTAAAAAAGGTACAAGATGGGCGGGAATATATATATATATATATATATATATATATATATATATATATATAAGTATCAGATAATTAAACAAAAGCAAAAATAAAATGAAGTAGCATCTAACAGTAAAAAAGATCAGAGAGCCAGAGAAAAAATAGATTTTTAAAAGATAAAAAAAAATAAAAAGGTAGTCAGATTAGCTATTACTTCAATTTTCAAATTAGTTATCATGTTACCAAATTTACGTATACGAAATTTTACAGGGGGTATCTCTTAAACATTATGAACTCAATCCATAATCTACAGCTGGTAATTAGCGTGACAATAGATTTTAATAACACTATATATGAAACACATATGAAGCAAAGTTCGTATATGTTTCACTTAGCTTGTACTAAAGTCCTCTTGAGGTTGTACCCCGATGTTGGTTTTAGGCACGTAAATCTTTTTATTTCCCTCTGACTGATTATCTCCAGAGAACTCCCACGAAAAAGAAAACTTAGAAACTAGATCCCAACCAGTAAGTCCATAAAATTCCAGTTTCCACAATACTCCACAGAATAGCAGATCCAAGTATAATTTCACAGGTAAACAAGTTATATAAAACTTTAATAGTTTTAATAACAATTTAGATATATATGATAAACTGGCTTAGTTAAAACTGGCGGACCAACTCGACATCGAGTTTTTAAATGAAATTTTTATTTTGCGAGAAAAATTAAGAGATCCATACAAACAATATAAGCAAGAATATACATTACATTCATCAATAATAATGCAAGTAAAAAGTGTATTAAATATCACGAAATATTTCGTCAAAAACAATTTTTTTTACAATGTTATCATTTAGCAGTTAATTTTACATGCTGATCACAAATCCGGTGTCAGATTTGCTCTATCTTGACGTTTTATGCGCGTTTAGGGTCACTTCCGGCGTCGGATCGCAACCGGAAGTACATATTTAGATTCGTCTCGACGAGACCTTTCGATCCATATATACATTGTGGGGTCTAAAACTTAAAGTAAATTTTAACTTCCAGTCATCTCAAAACGGAAAGTGAATTTTTGTACCAAAAGTATATCTTGACAATCTCATACGTAGTACTAATAATATTCCAAAAAAATATTTTAATTATCTAATATGGTTTTTGAGTAAAGTGGTGGACAAGAAAAGAGCTTAGCGTTTTCGTATATAAGATAATTTTTAAAAAACACACCAAGGACGTGTGAAGCTATGTACATTTATTACCACATGTATGGAATGTGGAACACATTATTCTTTAATACTATTTGTGACTAAAAGGGGACCTTTGTCCAAATTTAGACACAAAAGCAGGATTCATACCATTATAAAAGTTGTCTTAAAATAAGAAGGAACTTGGACCCTAAGTATATGAAAAAATACAAAAGTAAATACAGAAATGGACAAACTATACAAATATAAAGAAAAAAAGTACAAAAACGATTTTACCCTCAACAGAAGTCTCGAAAACACACGTAAAGTCGTCTTTGACATCTTGATGCAAAACGAAAAATAAGAAACGACTGAAATGGTATGCCATTTTATACACACAAAAAGTTGCCTGGGCAAAATACCGTTCACGAATTTATCTGAAATAATAAACTTCTAGGGTGGTGCCAATGGTTTTGAAGATTAGAATATTTTTACAATGGGACAAGATCGGCATCTAGAGACTTTTTGGTAAATGCTTTAAAGAAATTATGCGTATAGATGAACCTCGCTGGGTGGTGTAACGGGAATTTTATAAGCACGTTCAAAAATAATTTCTTAAGAAATCTTAAATTTAAATATACCACATCAAAATAATCTAGCCGATATCTATATTAATACCGTTAAATCAATTGTGAAAATACAACAATAAATTTATATTTTTAGTCTTTTTTGTTGTTTTGTCTATTCTTGTACCAACTTGGTATTGCTGATAAGAATGGTTATACAAAATTTAACAAAACTTCAATATGCGTTTTTTGTCTATAAGATAAAAAGTAATATTTCTTTATTGCTACTTGAATTTTGATGTTAATGTGGATTTTTATTTAGTTGACACGCTAAACGCAGTGGCGTGCTATCGGGATGGTTCAGGTCCTCTACACGAACACAAGTATCATAATCGTTTGTAATTAAGGTGTCAAGAAACTGGTGATGTCGCTGAAGGTCATATAGGCCGTACAAGGATAACCAACCAGATTGAAGACTGTTTTATTAGGTTGCAGGTTTTTCGAGATCAGACTGTAACAGAAATACAGTTACAATTAGACTGCAAAAGACCCATTAGGTAATTGTAAGTGGCCAAACCATTAGAAATAGACTGCATGAAGTAGGGTTAAATGCTCAAAGATCTGTAAGAGGGTCTATGTTATCCAGAGGAAATCGCGCGCTCATCGACTTTGGTGGATACACGCAAATTGAATTAGACGTTAGTGAGCTACTTTGTAGATACGTGATTTGTACGAAATACAAGAAGGACAAAATGATTGATTGGCCACTGTGCAGAAGATTTATAGACAGCAAGGCGACAGTATAATGGTATTAGATGGCATCACTCTTGGTGGAAGAACCAATCTCGTTTGTCTGGAACGGTTTCTAAACAATGCAAGAGACTACCGCGATATTATTCTCGAACCTGTTGTTATTTTCTTTGCACAACAAGGAGGTACCCAATTTCAATCAATGCCCCCCAATGCTGGTCCGCATACTGCCAGGGCCGTATGAACATTCCTCGAAGATAATCAAATTAAGGTTTTACCATCGACTGCACAATCGCCAGATTTTTACCCAATTTAGCATGTATGGGATATATTCGGCAGACGCAGGCGCAGTTTACAACAAAATATTTCGTTTAATACAAGACAGCAACTGTTTGAGGGTCTCTAAAAGAGGGAGAATTTAGGGGGAAGCACGGGGGTAAACGTCGTAAACTCTTTTGCATCTTGTTTGAGGTCTTAAAGTTGATATTAAAGGCAAAATTGAGCTTGTTTGTATGATTTTTAGGTGTCAAATCTCTGACGACTGGACTATTTATGTAAACTGGCCCAAATCCGTTTGACTGATTTTTTAAAATGAATTTTCTGTCGGATTGATATAAAAATGAACAAAAAAAATATTTTAATACCAATGTTAATAAAATCTATGTTTTGCACTTATTTCATTTTACAGCCACGATATATTTTATTTTATTAAAAACATAGACTATTGTAGAATGATTTTGTCTGATTTTGTTTGTGACAGTTTTTTATATAAGTGTATCGTATGTATAAATATATAAAAATTATTTTTTAAAATAATTTAAAATATTTCATATCGAAAGGTAATAAAAGTAATAAATAGTAATTAAAATATTCAGTCATATACAAAAGTTTAAATATTAAAAAGGATTTCGTGGAAACACAAATTATATTTTTAATAAATATTTGATCATAGATGAACTAGATTTGCAAAATTTTATAGTTTAATATTGGATAGAAAGTAAAAATATTAAAAATTGTAAAAAAGTACTGAAAAGCTATTTTTCATTTACATTTATAAAAATGTTTGATACTTTTGGTAAGTTCAATACCTAAAAAGTTTATACAGGATGTATATTGTAGATTGGCTTTTAATTATTCTCTAGCTGCTCCCACGATTGAAACTGCTATTTAATTACCAAATTTTTATGTTTCCTTGCTCCAGAATATCATACAACAGATATTATACTGGACCAATAGCACGCCCTTGTGTCACTTCCACCTATTGGTTAAAGTTCTTAGAAATCTTTTTTCATTTTATTTCTATAATGTTCTCCAGTAATGGAGAATGTAATATTTTAATACCTTAAAATATTAATAGTCCTTGTTGTCACACATTTTCAAATACTTTAGTGGTATCTAGAATTTTAACTTCTTCAAATATTGTGCAATAGTATATTTTTTCTTCAAAAAATCGTCTAGACGACAATGTAATCAAAGCATAAGTAAATAGTAATTTTACAATTTATTTGGAACATATTAAAATTCACATGTCTGGACGATGGTTAACGACAAATTGTGAATAACGAATAAACCGGTCGTTGTACACAGGATTTAAAAAATTGAAACAAATATTTAAACAAAAATTCATAACTGAAATTTAAAATTAAAGTTGCAGACCCTTGTTAGTAGGGTGTATGACCACCTCTCTTATTAGTGACAGCTCGACCTCGATCAGGCATACTTATTATCAAATTATAAATATCGCCTTGCTTAATTTGTTGCCATTACTCTTACATACACTTTAGAAGCTCTTCCCTTGTCTGGAACACTAATCCTTGCTGTTGTACTCGTTTTTTAAGCACATTCCAGACCTGTTAGGATTCAAGTCAGGAGATTAAGCAGGCCAGGGCAATATCTGAATATTGTTCTGCCTAAAAAAATTTTTCACGATTCTTGCATCATGCGGACATATATTATCGGGCATCAGCATAAAAGTTTCTCCGAATTGTGCAGCGTATAGACGAACAATAGGTTCAAGAATATGATCTAAATTTGCCAATAAAAATTCTTCAATATAAACGAGATCAGTTCGAAGACCTGTTGAAACTCCAGTCCAAACCATCAGAGTTCCTTCTTATAATCTGTCAACTTTTTGAAAGGTTTATAAAGGGAAACGATGGAATTATTTCCACCATACCCGTAGCGCACAAAACCCTTGTCTCGACCTGTCTTGTTGTTACAGGATTTAGTTGGTTGCTGATTCGTTAATTGTGCCTCTTGTTGGGGTGAAAATTAGACACTTAAACCTTTTTATTATTGGTTTATTGCACTTCAACAATCTTTTATCGTAACACTTTACAACTTAAACACTTACAACACTAAACTAACTTATATGGTCTTGTTGTGTGGCACAGGTGAGAGAGAAAGAGAGAGACGAGGAGAGAGAACAACTTCTTTGCGACTTGTCAACTTGAGAAATACTTAATGCAACTGACTTTATACGCTACTAGAGAGGGCAAAGGGACGAGAGTTGTGCGGGCTGAAGAAGTATCAAATACGCTGACTATCGTCTGGTCTTTTTTTACTAATAGATAATATTTGATATTCACACCACAGAAGCGGCGTTAGGTTAAATTGGAGTAGTAAAAAATTGGTTGGTTTTCCAACAGTTTGTAAGCGAGATGTCTGTTGCTAGGTGTTTGTCACACCCTCGATCTTCGTAAATCGGGTGGTAAACCAAACCTGGATTTTTGGTGAAAATAATGTTTCCTTGTTCTTGTTCTTACCAAATTTGATGTTCGTCGGCCTATTTTAATCTCTTGATGCCATGAATATTTGGAAGCTCACTTCTTGGCTGGCTGGCAGTAATATTGAGGTTCCTTAATGCGTGAAGGTAAACAAACCTGTCATTTACCGGTTATCCTACTCTTATAGGAGCAGTGTGTCTTTCTTTTACATCACCAGTTTCTTGAAAATGCTGCCATAACTGTCCTACTGTCTACTTTTGATAGAATGCATAGCTTTTGCCACATCGCGGAAGTTCATACCACCCTGTTTTATACCAATTTATCTTTTTTTTTTAATTTTTTATTCTTATTCTTAATATTTTACGATCCTTTTAGGTTGTATGTATAACTGAAGTTAATTAAAAACAAAAAAAATTTTTAGATTACAAAGAGTTCTTACGAATTATAATATTTATACAAAAATATTTATATTACACTCCAGTTTATTTAAAATCCGTCCAAATATTGACAACACAACAAAACAACTGTTTTCAGTGTATCACAAAATTTAACAGTTTTTCCTGCTTGCCGTATTATCCCAAATTTATTGGGACCATTTGGTGGGCTAACGTGCTAAATTGTCAGAATTTATTGAAGATTTACGAGACACTTAATTTACCAAGATAGAGAAATTACTTTCGCCATCGCTATTAGATGGTTCATAAAACCTTCATAAAAAATAACCTGTATAATGGAATATTGGAAAAAAAGCAGTTTTTGAAAAGAGTTTTCCAACATATTCAGTTTTAGATCATATGATATAACAATAGTTTTGAAATTAATATAATCAAATAATCAATATTGAATAATTCAATGTTGTAGGAAATTTACCACAATTTTAGAATAAAAAATTACTTTGGCGGAATTCAATAAAAAAATTCTTATTACACATTTAATTTTTGCGCCAGTGGAAAAGTGGTTCAAAATTTCCTTATTGGAAACTTTATCGTGACTATGTCATGAGTTATTTCTTTTACGAATGTATTTATATAGAAGCAGCGCCATTTTGACAATAGCCAGGTGAAAATTTAGGCTTTTTAAGTGAAATAAATCTTATAATATCCGCAGGTGGTAATGCTGAACGTTCTCAAGGAGTTATTTAACAACTAGTGGTGCTAAAGATCGCTAGAGTTGCAAAATCGTTGCGAATGGCACCGGATCGTTCAAGTTGTGAGTAGCAGTTGTAAGCATGCAATAATTAAAGGTCAAAGGCATATAAGAAGACGGGTTACTAATTGGGCGATGAATAATGGGCCACAAACAAAATTTAAAATTTAGTTGCAATATAAATATATATATATATATATATATATATATATATATATATATATATATATATATATATATATATATATAACTTATACAGGGTGTCCAGAAATTCTCCGGACAAACGAAAACCGGAGATTCCTCACATAATTTTAAGACGACTTAAATAAATTCACCTAGTCCGAAAATTAGTCCTAAGGGAGCTAGAGTTCTTTGAAGATGGCGCCTTGTAAGTAGTTTTTTTTTCGAATACCTTAGAACCCTTCTTTTTACAAAAACGAAAACTAGTACGATTATTTATCCTTAAGAGTTGAATCGATTCCAATAATTGCGAATTTCTAGTATCGTTCATAGGCGTCCGTTTTGGTTAGGTCGATGGTTATTGTAACGCATAATAACTTTTTTGTTTTTAACTTTTAAGCAGTTGTGATACTGGATTATTAAATTTTTGGGTATTCTAGTACCAAAAGGTACACTTACTTTAAGTCTGTAGAATACATCGTTCTCTAGAAAAATCGATTTGTAAATTTTTTTTTTTTTGATAAAAGTTAGATTATTAGATATCTTAATTAATTTTATAAATTACCTTTTGTTTCAGTAAATGCTGCACACAATTCGTAAAAAAAGTTTGGGAAAAGAAGCAAAAAATGAATTTGAAACAAAATTTTGTTTAAAGGTTTTTAAAAACCAAGTATTTATTACGATGGAACGAAAATACGAGTAACACAAAAGAACAAGTATCAAAGGTAGATAGTAATAAAATATGCTGAATGCAATAAACGTTAGTCACTTTTATATATTCTCAAGTACAATAATCGCAAGGATTAAAATTCGGTGACCTTGCTGGCCAAGCAACTGGACCGCCTTCCAATCCCGTGGCTTTCTTAGTTATTATCAAGAAACTCTCGTATATACCTGCTAAAGTTGGTCAGACAGCTGTCATGTCGAAACCATAAGTTTTGCCAAATATTTAAAGGCACATTGTCTAATGAATCAGATAAAATATTTTGCAGGAAATTTAAGTAGTCAGCACCATTTAAACAAGCAGGCAATTCCACATGTTCTAGTAGATAGTCGTTATTTACTCTATCCACACGTTTATGCTAAACCTATGCTGATGCTAAAATTCTTAAACAACGTGAGGATTGTTACCAACGTACGAATAATAATGTGCATTATGTACATTAAAAATTCCATTTTTTGTGAAAAAAAGGAAACAAGGAAAATCTCTTTGTAACAGTGCTTTTTTTTATTAAATGAAAAGGTTATAAATTTTCCTTGTATAAGATATTTTCTGCGGAAGATTTTGAAATTATGGGATACATGGCAGATAGTCTTCGAACGCTAATTTATAAGTCTTCCTTAACTTTCATCAATTAATACCTTCATGTGTTGCTGTTACATCATTATGTCGCTCTGTTTCATACTTTTTTGGGAACACGGGAAGAATCGGGAAAACTTTCAGAGTATCTATGTTACAGCTCCAGCGTTACACCTCATTTTGCCATAAACTACATGCATATCAGCGTACTCTTCATTAGTAAAAACTAGTTTGGTTAAATTTTTTTTGTTGAGTTTGAGTGCCACAAAGTAAAAACTAAAAGAAAAACTTTACGAACTGACAACAATTTGACAATGAAAAACATAGGTTAGTATGTTTGGACTTCTGTTGGAAATAGTAACATTAATAATACTAATATCGAGATCCGTACTGCGCTAAATAATATGAAAAACGGGAGATCTCCAGGACCCAGTAATATAGCTGTAGAGTCACTTAAAGTAAGAGGTTCGCTCCTAATAGAACGAATAACTTTTCCAATGAATCAATGCTGCCAACAAATTAAAGTACCATCTGAATGGAAAACCTTTCACCAAGTGTCCATCTTTAAAAAAAATAATTGAAAAGATCCTAACTGCTACAGAGGATTAAGTGTTCTAACTACTTTCGGGAGATTGTTTGACAAGATAATAAATGGAAAAATACAAGATGATGTAGGACATCTAATTAGCGAAGACTAAAGTGTATTTACGCCTGGTAGATCTTGCACTGATAACTTGTTTATACTCCAACAATTAATAGAAAAAAGAATAGCGGTTGGTACCGAAGTACATCTAGCCTTTATTGACCCAGAACAGGCGTATGATACAGTTCCAAGACTTAAATTGTGGCAAGCTTTACAACAACTCGGCATTAGTCCATACCTTTTAGGAACAATCACAGAAGTACACAGCGATAACACTACCTAAAAGTCGGAAATAGACTATCAGAGCGAATAAAAGTAACTAAAGGATTAGGACAAGGATGCAGTATGTCACCCTTACTGTTTAATTTATATATTGAGGCAGCCCTCCAAAATTGGAAAAATCACTATCAGGAAATGGGAATCCCCATAGGAAATGACGTACTTTTCCTCCTAAACTTTGCGGATAATCAAGGCATCCTAGCTCAAGATTCAATCCTAGAAGCTCATCCGAGCTTCTTATTAACTAGAATTTATGATAAAGCATATATATATATATATATATATATATATATATATATATATATATATATATATATATGTTGGAAATATCGGGTATGTGGTCTATATTAAAAAAGAATCTTTGTTTTTTCTAAAGCTCAATATTTCGCCATTTATTTAATAGCTTTATCGGGAGTAAAGAAATTAAAAGATTATACACATAAATAAAATTGAATATTAAAATAACATTATTGTTGATGAAACTGTACGTTTAATAAAATGCAGGTTAAAATTTAAAATATATTTGAGCACGTTCGTTAACAATGAAATTTGGTCGAAATAATCACGTTAAATATATATATATATATATATATATATATATATATATATATATATATATATATGTATATATATATATATGTATATATATATATATATATATATATATATATATATATATATATATATATATATATATATAACAACGTGAAAACAAGGTTTAATAAACATAAGTCTTTCTGACATAACAATTTTAAAATAAATTATTCAACCATGTATTAATGGAATATTGTACTAATTTAACCTGAATAAAATTAAAACATTATAATTGTGAAACTCCAAATGTGCAAACTACACGATTCACTGAATGTATTTTTTTATTCCAGAACCCTTAATCTGGTTTCAAACGACTGTTTTATTATTAACACATGCAAAATCATTAAAATTGTTAAACATCATTTTGGTCGTTGATTTATTATTTAACAGCTCTTTTGAAGTGGTTGTCGTTTATCTTTTAAACAAACATAAAGTAATATAAGCTCCAAGTCTAAGCTTGCATTGTCACCAGCACGCAAATCTGTATAACGTTCAAAATTAATCTATTCCTAAATTTCTAGAATATACAGCTGGCAGAGGTTAGAAGACATCTAACGTTAATATTAAATAATTGCTCCATAAACTGCATGTATCCCGAACATAATGGAAAATAGGGAGGATCGACTAAATGGGGAATATCGCGTATATTTAATGGCAGTATCTTCATAAATCTCCGCTTGGCTCTGTCTAATAGTAGCGCTGTGTAATACCAAATAAGTAGGACAATGTGGTTTTTAATAATTAGTGTCAACAATTTTTATACAAAATAAAATCAAAAAATAAAAGAAATAAAATTATAGAAATATTATATTTAGCAAAATTGTCGCTTACAATGTTTTGCCAAAAACCCGTCGATATATCAACTCAATTATCCTGAATAACTATACCTACATAACGTCTCTTCATAGAGCAAATCTTATTTCTTGGCAGAATCACAGCAGAAATTTCCTACTAAAGATCAACCAATTATTTTTAGTGCTAAATAACACCCGTCTTCAGGATTATATAATCCAGCTAGGAACTTTAATTAATCCAAAAAATATTTTATTCTCCTCTCGTTTATCTAATAATCGAATATGTATGCATCTAAATAGTAAATCCAGCGTAGATGAATTTATGGAGAAATATGGTTCGATTAAAGTCCAAGGAGCTAGAAGACTTATAACGCCTGCTGAAGGGCTAGTGTTGTTTAACGTCAGTCCAACAATTCCACATGATGTACTTATCCGAGAATTACAAGAAATGGGCTTAAATCTCGTTTTCTCAATAACGTTCTTAAAAATCTGTGCTACAGTTTTAAGTTTAAGAAGACAAGTATTTGTCAGTCCACATAATATCACTATCTTAGATTCTATAGAAATAAATTGTGAAAACACCTCTTACAGAATTTTCATATCTTAAGACAATCTGACTTGTTATACGTGTAAGCAATTACGCCATATTTCAAAAAATAATTGTCCAAACATCAACAGTATACCATCAACCACTCAGGCTTAAAATTCAACTATATCAAATCCTACTTCAAGGCCAAATTCACGGTCTTCTATCGATATTTATAGCCAATTACATCAAGTTGGGGTAGATGATCTAAATATTACACATACTCCGAACCATCTTCAATTTCTTCTATTCCAGAAATTTTACAACCTCCTAGTTAAGTGAAAATAACTACAATTGCCGATGAGAACATTTTCACTAAAACTTTATCTGTAAAAACATCGGAAGAAAAGGACCCACAAGCTTCATTGGAAATCGCGAAAGATTCACCCTGTTCATCCGTGAAAAGAATTATTGATGAATCATTATCTCCTCCATTTAAAAAATAAATTCAAATTATTCCCCCACCCATATCTCACAAAATAAAAACCCAAAAATCAAAAAAATCCAAACGCACAGTACCAACCTCTGATCCTCTTAAATTATTCATAAATGAAATCACCTGTATTAAACTATAATTAACTCATGATACCAATTATAAAAATATCCGAGGCAGTCATCAGTCAATCACCTACAAACATTGTCAAGGAATGTTCATTCGATTTTCTTAGTCTAATAAATATGTTAACCATATCTTATCCATACATATCCGACAAAACTAGAAAACATCGTTTTACCAGTTTTAAAAATTAATTGCAACACTACCTAGGTAACGATATTACAGACAGTGAATTATCCTCCTTCGATGCATAATTTTGATACTACAGTGTAATATTGATAAATTATTCCATCGCCTACCTATGTTACAAATCATTTAATCAGAATACTCCCCAGTATTAATATGCCTACAAGAAACTAACCTTACTACTTTCAATACACACTCACCAAAATAATTAAACTAATTTCGAAAAGATAGAACGAATATCAATCGCGCTAGTGGAGGAGTGGCAATCTTGGTAAAAAATTCAATAAACCATAAAGCCTTTCCACTCATAACAGATCTCGAAGCATAAATCTGTAATATTTACTTGCCTCCTAACATACAAGTTAGTTACGAAGACCTCCGCAAACTTCTTGATCAGATACCCACACCACACCTAATTTTAGGTGACCTGTTAGCCTTAATACAATTTGGGGCTTACAAAGTACAAATTTAAGGGGCCAAATATTAGAGAACATTATTATAGATTTTCATTTAAACTTTTTAAATGATGGCAACCCTACTAGATTTATTATATCTACAGGTGAATCATCAATTATAGAACTTTATTTATGTGATCCTAACTTAACCATAGGTTTAGACTGGAAAGTATTGAATTTTACATATGGAAGTGATCACTTTCCCATAATTATTATGAATCTCAACAATGTGCATGAACATCAAGAATTTATTCCAAAGTGGAAATCTACAACGTAGATTTGGTCTGGAACCAAGGAAGTCTGGTAAAAAATTGGAAAATTTGTGGTATTCCGCAGAAGACTTTTGTCAAACACTTGAAAGTACAAAATAAAATAGTATCCAAAGATATTCCAAACGTTCTAGCGGATTTTTACCAAAGCCTCTCAAACGACAAAAATCCATGTGGAGATTCTTCAAATTCATCGTCTGATACCTATACTTTTGCTAATATTGAAAATCCTAACGTAGGAAATAATAATCGCATAACATTTCAAGAACTTAACTCAGCACTTTCAAGCCTTAAAAATTCTTGTCCTGGACCCGATGATATCCCAACCATACTTCTAAAACATCTTTCTACGTTCTTCTAAAAGACAAAAAATCACAATATAGTGTGGAATCATACAAAATAATCTCAATTATTTGTTCCATGTGCAAACTTCGAGAAAAAAATCGTTAAGAGTAAATTAATATGGACATTGGAACAAAATCGATTACTGATTACTGAGCAAAATGAATTTAGACAGAAGCGATCAACGGCTGATAACATTCTGGAACTCGAAGCGATATTATGGAATCGTTTGCAACTAATAGAAAATGTATCGCGATATTTTTGACTTAAAAAATGCCTTAATACTGCCAAGAAACACAGGATTCTAAAAACGTTGTGTGAGTGGAATATCCGGGGACACTGTTTATCGTTCAACATCAACAATTTTTTAACCAATCGGACTTTTCGGGTAAGAGTTTTCAATTCGTGCTCGAAAACTCACTGCTTAATAAATGAGTACCACAAGAGACTGTTCTTAGCCCAACACTCTTCCTAATAGCGATTAATGATATTTTGGAAAACACAGAAAAACCTTTAAAAGCACGGATTTATGCTGACGGTTTAGAAAGGAAAAAATATAGATAGTATGACAAAATGTTTAGAAAGCTTTATCAATAAACTGGAAACATCGTCTCTGAATACTGTCAAATCTTACATTATACAGGAAAGCAATAACAGTAGATCCTCAGATTAAATTTTTAGGAATGCATTTAGACAAAAAAAACTGACGTGGCGAGAACATACAAAGCAATTGCAATTAACTTGCCATAAGAGAATAAATATTTTAAAAATATTATCAAACAGGAAATGGGGTTCCAACCAAAATGCAATATTATTAGTATACAAATCGTTAAGCAGGTCTAAAGTCGATTAGGGATGCATCGCCTATTGTTCTGCCAGAAAGTTTATTTTAAAATCTCTAGATACAATTCATAATAATGTTCTAAGAACCGCACTATGAGCTTTTAGAAGTAGACCTATTGAGAGCATATATACGCTGAACTTGGTGAGCCATCCCTTTACCGCAGGCGAATGCAACTGACATTAACACATTCATCCTTGATATACTGTAATCCAGAAAAACCTATATACAGTAACAACTTCACAGACAAATATAACGAACTTTTTAATTATAATTATAAACTAAGAAAACCATACTATGAAAGAATTAGAACATATTGTAAGAAATTAAACTTTGATTTTCCTAACATATTCGATCCAAACATCGCCGATCCTCATACATCTTGGTCAATCAATATTCCACAGTGTAATGTATATTTGAGAAAATATAATTAGTCTATCGGAAATACGTCCCTCAGAAATAAAAACTATTTTAAAGTCAAATATACTCCAAACTTATAAAAATTTCTAAAAAATAAATTTACAGATGCTTCAAAATCTAGCAATGGAGTTGGTGCCACTTTTGTCATCAATTCAAGTACATATCTATTTAAACTATCTCCCCACTGTAGCATATACACAGCAGAATTATTAGCTTTTTATCGAACGATTAAGTTTATTAATGATAGCAATATCATCAAAGCGGTGATTCTTTCTAATTCTCTGAGTTCGATTACTTCAATTCAACCAGTATATCCTAAACACCCAATTGAACAAAATGATTAAATCAGAACTTCACACATGTCAAGAAAAAGGAAGAACAGTTGACTTTTTATGGATTCCTTCTCATGTGGGTATCCCCGGAAATAAAGAAGCAGACTTAAGTGCGCGTAATGCAGTGTCTAGTGCGGACTCAGAAATAATATTAAAGTGTGGTCCAGAAGACTTAAAACTTTCTGTTAAGTTAGAAATCTTAGAAGTTTGGCATAGCAAATGGCAAATATCAACGTCTAACCTTCGACAAATTAAAAACACAGTTAAAGAAACTAAACATTTTTAAAAAAATTGCCATGAACAGAGTGTAGTTAACCGAGTACGATTATTCCAAACTAGACTTACACACTTTTATCTTTGAATGTGACAAATTAAAACATCAACAAGCTGTTTATAATATAGATTTAAATATTTGGTGTGTTAGGTCAAAATAGTTATTCAAAGAATAAAGCTATCGATGTGTTCCATAAGATTTAATTTGTTTGTATAAAATTATTTACTTTTTAGTACTACATAATTTTGTAAAAACAATCTTTTTCGTAACCACGTTATACTTGTTATGCTATACTTGTAAAATTGTGCAGATCCGTCGCTAATAACCATTAGGTGGATGCGACTTTGTCTTTAAAATAAAAAAAAATATCCTGAAATCATCAATTCATTATTTAGTTCTGCGGTTAAACTGTACCTATGTTAATCATTGGAGTAGGGATGGGAAAAACCTACCGGTTTTAAGCGAAAACCGGTTTGTTTATTTCACAATAACCGGTTTTATCGGTTTTTTTTGTCCCGGTTATAATAAGTTTTTTATTTTTAAAGTAAAAACCGGTTATAAGGTTTTTACGGTGATTAGGATTAGGTTAGGTATTATTTTGGATTCCAATCATAATTATTATTCTCAAGTTATTCTTATAAACAAAACCATTATTCAAATTTTATTTTATTTTATAAATACAGAAGCAACCTAAAGTGCAAACTTGTAACCTATTGGATTAAAAAAACCGAAAACCGGTTTTTCAAAAAAACCGGTTTTTTGGCCGGTTATAACCGCCAGGTTAAACCGTAAGCAAAAAAACCAGTATAACCGAAAACCGGTGTTTTGTCAAAAACCGCTATCCCTACATTGGAGTATTAGCGCATATTTTAGTTGTACTCTATCATAATACCTCTCACAATTTTCACAATTGACTGACTCATTAGCGTAAACTACATAGAACACAACACAGTTATTAACAAAAACTCATTCTATAATTTATTCCATACATATTTTACGATTCAGCCTAATTTGCATCTAATAAAACCGAAACAACGTCCGCCCATTCGATGTTTAAACTTTCCTACATCCATTACCTTTTATCGAGAAGGCCGATAGCAAATTTCAAATAGTTATAAAGGAGACATCCAATAAAAATCAACGATTACAGACGCGTGTCCGGTATAAATGGAAGTAAGCCAGCGGGAATGGAATATTTAAAATGATCTTCATGAATATTTTACCGGTGACGTCATGTAGTTTCGAGCAGGTGACGTCAGAATCTCGCGGAAATCGCTCTGAAGCTAGGAATAATGTAGGTGAGTTATATAGGGAAAGGAAAATTGAAATTGTAGTTTATGCAACGAAACAAAAAGGGTAATAAAATGTATTATTAAATGTAACGGTTCTTTCAAGCGTGGTTTATGTGCTTTATTTATGCACCTATCAGTTTGAAATGTTTATAAGTAATGACAGTTTCATTTATATTATATCTACATGTATTCTACATAGAGTTGGCTATTCAAAACTGTTGGGTGACACCCAACTGCCGTGTCCGTTAACGTTGGACCCGACGGTTGGTATGTGTGTAGACTTGTTGATCGACAAGAAAAGTTGTCACGTCTCTACTTGACAGGTTGGGTATTGGTTGGGTATTGGTTGGGTATGAAGTCGGCTATCTGGCTGTCGCGGTTGTACAATCAAATTTATCGGCCCAACCATCGGGCATTACCTTTTTTTATCGGTCTTCCAGCCTACACACACATACACCAACCTTTGAGCCCAACCTTGTCGGTCGAACGCTTGTTAGTAGCTTTTAACAACGATGTTAAATAAGTATTTTGTAAATATGTTATGAAACTTTTTTCTTGTGACATGCCTAAGTTAAATATAATGTTTATGTGGGATTAAGCTACAGCTGATTGTAATAAAAATTATATTTTATATTTTTTGTTTGAGGTTTCGATTTCCACTTCGGAAATATCATAGCATATCAAGTATATTCACATAAAAAACAGGTCTTAAATTAGATACGCAAAAAAAACATGAAAACGGCCTTTAATATCGTAAGTTTTCTTAATAACGGATTAACTGTGCGCTGAAAATACAAAAAAACATGCAATCAAATCCGAAAAATTAGTTAAATACCTAGGTACAGTTCCCGTCATATAAAACTGGTACACTTTTTTTCCCAATGTAAACCTGTGTTTAGACTTGTTCGTGAATCAATTCGTTGTTGCCATCACAGATAACGGAATTTCTGTACATGTACAGGAAAAACAAGACAGAAAAAATCAAAATATAATCATGTAACAAAAGAAAATCCAAATAGAAAACTGAGGAAGAAAAACATCAGTAAAATAAGGATAGGATAGAAAGAAAGAAAGGATATTGCACAGACGAAAATGATCTTAGTAAAGAAATCGAATGACTTCGAGTTCGAAATGCAAAACAAGAGGGGCAAGTAGGCAAGTTCCCAAAAAATACAGTTTTATACTCAGAGAAAATAACCGCACCTTAGCCAATAATAGCTCGGACTGGACTAGCTTTGGACAGGTTAAATGACAGAATTTACCTAAATATACCAATCAAAACTAATAAAAAACTTGACGAAGAAGCAGAGAAGCTAATCATAAATATACAATAAGCAGCATGGAACAACACCAAACAACTTAAAAAAAAACCAAAGGTCAAAATTATTCCAAAGAATCAAAGAATAAAAAGTAAAAAACAGAACTGTTGAAAATAAGAATTTATTAAACAACCTCACAAAAGTTAAAAAGAGAAAGAGATCAATTTAAAAATGAATCAACAAACCAATACCTAAACTATCTGGTGATCAAAATATTGTTTACTCGTTACAAAAATGTACAAAAAATAAATAGACTAACGAAATAGATTCCTCTAACTAGAAAAGATGTCGGAACATGATACGTGATAAAAACCAAAAAGCAAATATGTTTGCTTTATACTCAGAGAATGTATTTTAAAATCCTAAAACGAAAAATAATCACCAAGCCAAAAACGATGATCATGAGTACTAAACACAATAAGAATAATACTGACCACGGAATAATACAGCCTGCTGATTCAATAGACATAACTTTTTTTTATTATAAGTAATAAATTAACAATCAGAATAAAACAATGTATTCTATAGGTTAATGTGATGAGTTTAGGTCCTGTCCCTTGGTTCTGGCGTGATGTGGTCCTCTCCAGTCAGAGAGAATCACGGGTCCATGTTACTGGTCTGTTGACCAACGTCGCTTTAGTCTTCTGATAACTCGATGTTAAAGTATTGCCGAAAATAATGGATTAGAGTGTGTGTTCACTTTTTGAATATATTGTAATTTCTTTTGCTGGTATACTTCTTTCACTGTTGAGATATTGAGATCCTCATAGATTGTTTGGTTGGTTACGTGCATCAACAATTGCTCTTAAGATTTTTGATTGGCATCTTTCCATAATACCGATATTAGATTTACTACTACAGCCCCACAGCTCTATGCCATATGTCCATATTGGTTTGATAACTGTTTTATAAATTAGAATTTTATTATTTATTGACAGCTTGGAGTTTTTTCCAATTAACCAATTGATTTCTTTTTGTCTTAGTTGTATTTGTTTTCTTTTTTTGGTGATATGTTCTTTCCAACACATGGTTTGGTCCAGGTGTAGCCCTAGATATTTGGTTGTTTTAGTCTTGTGTATTTCCTCGTTGTTGATATCTATTGATGGTGGTGTTTCTCGTCGTAAAGTGAAGGTTACGTGGGTTGACTTGTTATCATTTATTTTTATTTCCATTGTTTTAGCCAGTTTTCAAGCTCATACAAATAGTCTTGGAGTTGATGTGTAGCTATGTTAATGTGTTCGTGACTTGTAAGTGCTATTGAGTCATCTGCAAATGTGCCAATTGTTACGTTATGTGAAGTTGGTAGATCAGCGATATATAATATATATAATAAAGGTCCCAGGACGCTGCCCTGTGGAATTCCCTTCTTAATGGGATGCATTTTGGATATTTTTTCATTTACTTTTGCTCGAAACTGTCGGTTTTCCAAGTATGATGTAAATATTTGAAAGAATGGTGGTAATATTTGTTTAATTTTATAAAGAAGTCCTTTATGCCAAACCTAATCAAAAGCTTGACGTACATCTAGTGATACCATTGGCAATATTCCTTTTCTTCTAATGCGGAATTGATTTTATGGGTTACACGGTGGCATTGCTGGATAGTTGAGTGTTCTCGTCAAAATCCAAATTGATACTTTGGTATCCAATCTGCGCTTGTAATGTCTGGATCTATTTTTTTTATTAAAAGTTTTTCTAGTAATTTGGAAATTGTTGATAGCAGACTGCAGGTCGATAGGATGAGACTTTACTTGGATCCTTTCCTGGTATTGGGATTAAAAGTATTTCTGCAGTTTTTAGATTATTAGACCAATAATTACATCTTATTATTGCGTTAAATATATATGTAAGGATTACTATACCCTTTTTTGGCAATTCTTTTGGCATTCTTGGTGTTATTAGGTCAATTCCTGGAGACTTTTTGATATTAAGTCTTAAGATTTCTTGTTTAAATTCTTTGGGCGTTGTTAATTTTATTCGATTTACTGATGGTTGTTCTGAGTTTAAATACTTAATAATTTCTTGATCTTCTTGATTGTTGTGTGTTTGGAATACTGTTGCTAAATGTTCAGCAAATAATTCTGATTTTTCTTTATCGCTTCTTACCCATTGGTTATTTGTGTCTGTGGTTTTTCTTACTGGTGGCGATATTGCTTGAGGTTTTAAGGATGATTTGATTGGTTTCGATATTGAATGGTCGTATCTATTAAATATTTTTTGACTGACTCTTCTCTTGCAATTTTTAGTTGTGTTTTTAATTTATTGGTTAAGCGATTGTAAAACGTTTTATCCGCTATGTTCCGACTTTGTTGTTATTTGGCTCTTGCTCTTCTTTTTTCAGCAATGAGCTTTTAAATTATTTCTAGTGAAATATTTATTCTATTCTCGTTTTTATTTTTATTTACATCGTTCGGTGTCGCTTCTTTTGCAGCGTTTTGCAATAATGTCATAAGGTTGTTTGTAGCTGCTTCTATTTCTGAAGGGCTTCTTAGTCTTACATTTAGTTTAATGTTTTCATTCAGTATTTTTCGGTAAAGGTTCCAAACTGTTCTATGTCCATGCAGTTTTGGAGTAGGTTGTTTGTTAATAATGCAGGTGCTAATTGTTGCAATAATTGAAGAATGATCTAAAGATAGATCACAACTTGGAACTATGTCCATAAAGGTGTTAGAAATTCCTTTTATGATGCAAAAATCTAAGAGGTCTGGTCTTTTTGGGGCCCGTTGGCCAGTACTTTGGTGTTCCTGTTGATAAATATGAGTATTTGTTTTCTTGCTTTAAGCTATGGAGCTCTCTCCCCTTTGTTGTTATTAATCTTGATCCCCAGTAAGTGTGTTTACTATTAAAGTCACCAGCTGCGATAAATTTTGGACCTAGAGTATTGAAGAAGGATCCGAAATCGGTTTTTTTAATATTGTGCTTTGGAGGGAAATATACTGCTGCTATTGTTATTTCGTAAGGGAATGAGCACACTTTAATTACTGTAGCTTGGATACAGTCTATTTAACTTTCCATCATGAAATGTTAAATTGATTGTTTGATCAAGATTACTGTACCTCCATGAGCTGTCTTGTCTGGGTGGTTAGTATGGTACGTTAGATAATGAGGTATTTTAAAATACGATTTGTCTGTAAAATGTGTCTCACTTATTAATAATATATCTATAAAATTGTGTAGAAATATTATCACCTCATCCTTATGATTCAGCAGGCCATTGGCGTTCCATTCAGCTATTCGCAGAAAGAATTTTATGCGAATTTTTATGCAATATTTGTTGCAAGATTTAACATGGCTTTGGATTCTACTAAAAACTTCATAAGAATAGTGTTTGAATCTTGGTTATCTGAATGAGCAGCAGGAGGTTGTCTATTATTCGCTGCATTAGGTCTTACTGTATTGGGTATAAAGTTTCTGTTACGTGCTTGCGACATATTTTGTTGATGATTATATGTAGTTTGTGCTATATTTTTATTTTTATTTAAATTACGATAATATTCGCATCCTTTATAGTTAGCTGGGTGATCTCTTCCACATAAAGCATATGTAGCTGGTGTGTTCTTGTTCTTTTTACAGCTGTTTGTACTGTGCTGCCTTTCACATTTCACACAGACATATGGTCTATTGCAATATATTTTTAAATGGCCATATAATTGACATCTCATACATTGGATGATATTTTTGTTTTTTATGGGTGGTTCAATTTGTATATCGCAGTGTTTTAATTTCTAAATTTTATAAATATCTTGGTTGTTGTAAAATCCATAACTTGTTATCAATCAAAAACACTATTATTTCCAAAAGGCTCCAAGATTTGGCTTAATAGTAGAAGAAATACTACAACAATTATCTACTACTACTTTCGGGCTACATTGCAGAACTATGTTAAAATCTTTATTTATCCCCAGTACAGGAGGCATTTATATAGATGGCTACCTACTTACAACCCAAATCTTTTCTTCGTCATTCCATCTCAATATTTATTATACTATTTTTAAACACAATATTCCAAGATAAATAATAAATCAATAACAGTTGCCATCCATAGATGGCAACACATAGAATCCATTCAGACATCGTCTGAGGGCCACCAGCAACTTTTACTATTCTGGTATCAAGTACCCTTTAATTAGCCAGAATAACTATGTTTGCGTTAAAGAAGTCCAAAACCGAATACTAAGGAACATAGTCAACGTTCCGTGGTATATCCGCAATAAAGACCTACATCCATAACTCCGTATAGTAACAATTTAATAATAAATAAAGAAGATTGTCAAGGGTCACAAAATCTGATTACGTAACGATATAGACAGGAAAGTGTTCGAACTGCTAGATAATCAAAACCTAGGCCGCAGGCTCACATGCATGAAATATTTCGAAGTTGTGTGATAGTAGTAAACATATGAATGTCAGTTTCAATTTGGATCTGAACCTAGCCAAAACAGTGAAGTGTGCAACAATAAATTATTGTTAGCTTCGAAGGTGAAGCAGTGAAAATATCTAGGGCAATAAAGAAGCAGATTAGGCCAAATATAAAATTCTGGTTAATCATAGGATAAGCTATGATAATGAATAATTAAAAAAAATAATAATAGAAAAATAATAAAAAGGAAACTGTTTAGAGGTCGAAAGCGACAGAAATATAAACATTTTTTATGTATATAGGAAAATGTAAAAGGTGCTTATTATTGATAATATTTTACATTTAAATAGATTATGTAGGAATCTACATTATTATTTTAATAAAATTACTGAAACATTTAAGGCAAGAAAATGTCAAACAATAAAAAAAATTTTGTTAAATGTTTTTCAATTTTTTTTCTGTATAAGTAGAGGGAATAACAAATTCGACTCGTTTTGTTCGAAATTTTCAATAAGAAATAAAATTTCACACCCTTGAGCTTTATATGGTAAAATGGTGAAACGTCTTTACTGCTTGAAAACTTTTAATACACATTATGAGGTGAAACTTCGAAAATGGCAATTCTCTTTCACAACCCCGTTAATTCCCATAAGGAAAAACCTCATTAAAATTTCGAATTCAGCTGAAGCAGAACGGACGTAGCATTTGTCGTAATCCACCCAAAAGCGATAAACAAACTTGGAACATCCCCTATCACTTCTGTCTGGGGCTAATATGACCAAAAGAGAGTCCTTTCCGCTACACAAAGATAACAAAGAAACTTTGCAAACACCCCCAAAAATTTTCCATCAAAAGAAGGGATACAAAACTTTTTGAAGGGCTCAAGCTGCTTTTGTGCCTAAGTGGGAACAAAGACCGATTTACTTTCGGGAACGTCATCTTCT
Source organism: Diabrotica undecimpunctata (assembly GCF_040954645.1). NCBI lineage: Eukaryota > Metazoa > Arthropoda > Insecta > Coleoptera > Chrysomelidae > Diabrotica > Diabrotica undecimpunctata. Next base: position 90,527,318 of record NC_092807.1, on the reverse strand, counting down.
TGGCGTGATTTATGTTTAAACTCCTTCAACAATGAAAAAGTTAGTGGGGATTGCGATGAGAAGTGTAAAATTGGAATTGATCCCAAAAGAGTGCAATCGCAATTTGTTGGCACCGTTATCCCGCCCTTCTGGTTTCTAAATTACGCAATTACACATTTACTTTCTTTTTGTTTATAACAATAATATCAACGATAAAATAGATTATTAAAATCCTATGTAAATCTACAATTTTCTGGTCCTTATTGAATTTACCTTAGTATACTTATTATTACATGTCTATCATCATTTATTACAAAAATTTCTTTGAAATGTCGACGTGAATTTATTGTCTTATCCATTTGACTAACAAAACAACACATAGGCGTCCAAGTAGGGGGTTGACAAAAAAAATTTGCAGATTTTTAAATGTAGTATAATTATTGGAAAAAGTTTTTTTTGTTTTTTTTTAACCCTATTTATTTTAACACTATGTCAAAACAAATGGGAACCTCTGACGAAGTTTTTCTTTAACTAAACATTTAATAATGATAAAACATGAATTCAATTATTATTTAAAGATTACTTGTATTTGTGCTTTGTGGATTTTATACACGTCCTTTGTGGACGTGTATTTGTGCTTTGTGGATTTTAGAAAAGCATTTGACAATGTCAATCATGAACAATTGATAGATATTCTGCGAAAGACAGGTATTGACGACAAGGACATTCGAATTGTGGCAAACCTATACTGGGGTCAAACAGCAAGAGCAAAAATTGGCAACGAACTCACTAAAAGTATGCAGATCAAAAGAGGTGTCCGTCAGGGTTGTATATTATCCCCACTCCTATTTAATATTTATTCTGAGGAAATATTTAATAAATGTATGGAAAATGCAAATGAGGGCATAAAAATAAACGGCGAGTTAACGAACAATATAAGATATGCCGACGACACGGTGATCCTTGCCAGTACCATAGACGAATTACAGCAGGTAATGGAAAGAGTTTATTCAGTTAGTGAGGAATACGGCCTAAGCCTCAACTTCAAGAAGACAAAGTGGATGCTGATAAGCAGGAAGCAACAGCCTGCTCGACAGTCACGGATAAGTAACATACTAATTGACCATGTAGAATCTTATGTGTACCTTGGCACCAACGTAAATGCAAAATGGGAACAGGCCACAGAAATTAAGGCGAGAATAGAACGAGCTAGAGCAGCATTTAGCAATATGAAAAAGCTCCTCATAAGCAGGGATTTGTCTCTTCCCCTAAAACTACGTCTAGTTAAATGCTACATTTTTCCGATCTTACTGTATGGTGTGGAGGCCTGGACGCTGACGGAGACGCTCACGAGAAAACTAGAAGCATTCGAAATGTGAGTGTACCGACGCATTCTTCGTATATCCTGGACCGAACATGTCACCAACACAGAGGTAATCCAAAGAATCGGAAAGGAGAAAGAAATCGTGAATACAATTAAACAAAGAAAGCTTGAATATCTAGGCCACATATCGAGACACGATAAGTACCATCTACTGCAATTGATTGTCCAGGGAAAAATAGACAGTAAGCGAGGGCCAGGCAGGAGAAGACACTCGTGGCTCCAAAATCTGAGGAAGTGGTTCGGGCTCACATCGGTCAAACTATTCAGAAGCGCCGCAAATAAGATCAGAATTGCCATGTTAATAGCCAACGTTCGCAACGGACAGGGCACTTGAAGAAGAAGAAAAAAGATTACTTACGATTTCTTTCAGTCTGATCTTAAAATCTAGTAAATAAATCAGTTTGTTTATACCGCTTTAAGATACGATTTCGACAAAGACTGGAGACTGCAAAGCTTTCCCGGCAGAACCTCAGTTGCAGTGCCCGACGGCAGATGGCGCACTAGAATAAATACAGTACTGCCGTTAGTGCCGTCGTGAAGTTGGACGACATGGAAGTATTGACAAACGAAGAAAGTGATTATTTTATTGATCAAGTTGCTAATTATCCCTGTATATATATATATATATATATATATATATATATATATATATATATATATGTATATATATATATATATATGTATATATATATATATATATATATATATATATATATATATATATATATATATAATATACATTCTTTAAGAAATAATCAAACAGAAAATGAACTTGGGTAGCACCAAAGAATGGACTTGGAATCACTAAGAATGAAATTGACTTTATTTAACACAACAAGATTGATACAATAAAAGATGTCAGTGTAATAAATAAATTTCAAACGAGCAGCGACCATAGAGTATTCAGATCAAAGATTGTTCTGGATCTGAAACTAGAAAGAATAAAATTATTCACAAAACTAGAATAACCGGTATCAATATTAGCAATTTAAAAGAAATCATCCTTGATAGTTTCAAAGAAATCGGAGACCCGCAACAACAAAATCAGCATAGTAAGCTGATAAAACTAAATTAATGCTAAAACAAAGAAGAGAAATGAAAGTAAGCAGCAACATACAAAGAATACAATACACAGAACTTTGTAAAACATTAAGGAAAATAATTAAGGAAGACATCAGAAAATACGATGAAAGACTGGTAGAAAATGCAATCGAAAACCTCCAGACACAGATAGCTCCCAGACACTACTACACTAATCACTAACCAATACCTGACTGCCACTGGAAACAGAGGTCGGTTCATTTATACCGTCGATGGTGATGTAGTTTGGATGGAGGTTAACGTGTGGGTTAGCGTGGTGATTGACGCGGGGATTAACGCGAACATTTCTGATAGTAGGATTTTGATTCGCGGGTAAAGCGGACGATATTATCTTTATGATAGGTCTCCATATCGAAGGTAACCGTATATTTTCATGTCTTTTATTAAGACAATTTGGACTTTTTTCAAAATCAATTTTGTAGCCTATATGAAGATGGTGTTGACCTAGAGCTGAAATTAAATCGGAAATGCGAACAGAAATGGAATGTTCATAAATCCTGTTTTAAATTTTTACGATTTGTTTGGCCTATATAGGATCGGGGACAGTTTGCACAAGGAATTTCATAAACTCCGTGTTGTTCATTTGGAATGTTGTCTATAATTGATTGGACAAGAGATGAAAAGCTTTGTTGAAAAGTTTATATTGTCCTTATTCCTCTTGATTTAGGAATTTTTTCGATTTTGTCAGTGACACCTTTGATGTAAAAACAAAGTTTTCTTATGATGAAGGTCGAAGTCTTTAGGTTCAGGTTCAGATTATGTCGGAGATTGATGTCTGTGAATGCTCTTATTGATGTGATTTTTGCGGTAACCATTTTCGACGAGTGCTTGTTTTTAAACAAGAGAGCTCAGAGGGTCTACTTGCATCTTGAAAAATAAAAGGTCGTAAAGGTGTAGGAAGAGTGTAGGGTTGTGTTATAGAGGTATTATCTTTTATTGGAACGACCACATCGAGCGTCATAGACGGGAGATGATTCTTGATAACTGGTCCTCATAAGACACCTAACTCTCACTTATGACTTCACGTGCCACATCCGGGCAACTGCATTGATCTGCAGGCTAAACTAAGTGAGGGTAGCCAGATATGGCGAAAAATTACACCGAGTGATTGCCGGTGTAAGCAGTCCCCCACTTACTGACCAACGGCTTCGGGCGTAGGAGTTGGTTTGTGTTAGGGTACCTTTTTGTCCTGGGGTTGAGAAATCGATCCCGAATGCAGATCAACCAAAATTTAGCCAACGGCATAAAGATGTAGAAGGTAAGGAAAAACCACTACATTAAAGATCCCTACGGATATCCCTGGAAAAATTATCTTATATTTCGGACAAAATTAAAGCAAAGGTCCTCAGTCCCGGGCAGACTTTAGATTGTTCGAGGTTGCTAAAACTCCCCCGGGTCGAACTTCAAGATGTTATTCATAAAGTAGCGATATGAAACGTCAATAGTTTTGTGCATTCCATGAAAGTTACATAACCTGATCAAAGAAATGCGGCGCCTAGAAGTAAAAACAATGGGTGTAAGTGAATTGAGGTGGTATGGCTCAGGTATTGCTCACAAAGACAACTTTACAGTGTACTATTCCGGTAGCGATGCCACACATAATTACCACAGGCATAGAGTTGCAATAGTGCTTGATAATAGAATTGCGATGTCTGTTATAGATTACATACCCGTTTCAACAGAGTAATCATAGTGAAGTTAGCCGGTCCACCTAATATAAATCTAATCCAAGTTTACGCACCGACATCTGATAAACCTGAAAATGAAGTTTTAGATTTCTATAAAGACATAAAGGAAGCATTAAAGGTCACAAAGAAAAACGATATCAACATCATAAACATCGATTTTAATGCCAAAGTCGGTAGAGGTAGATGTGGTAATGCGGTCGGTGATTTCGGTCTGCGTAACAAAAATGAGCGAGGAGAGTTACTAATTAAATTTTGTAATCACCACGATTTCGTCATATCCAATACGTGGTATCAACTCCCACGTATCAAGAAGATTGTATACATGGCGAGCACTAGGAGATCGTCCAGGTAATATGATACGAAATCAAATTTATTACATTTTGATAAACAAAAGATTCCGCAACTATATAACAAGAGTCGCTACTTACCCTGGTTGCGGAGATTTCGTCTGACCACAACCCCCTAATTGCGAATATGGCAAAGGTTTAAAAGCCATCTAATAAAAAATATATAAACACTAGAGAATTAATGATAGATGAAGAGCTTAGATCTATATACAGTAAGCACATCAACGAGAACTTGAGAAACAAACAAGGAAATTGCATAGAGGAAACCTGTGAGAAAATAAAAATAGCTATAGTCGACGCTGACGAAGTAGTCGTAAGTAAAATAAAAAGAAATCACAAAAACGAGCGGATGACCGAAGAGATACTGGATCTAATGGAGCAAGGCAGACAGTACAAAATACATCAAAATCAACAGAAATACAAGGAAATTAAATGTACGATAAGTCTAAGAATTAAAAACGCAAAGGAAAGCTGGATGAAAGAACGTTGTGAAGAATTGGAATCACTACCAGAAAAGGGAGACAGCTTTGGCTACATAAAAAGGTCAAACAAATTTCGAGTATATACAAGAAACACCATGAGACTCGCCTGAAGAATGATTAAAGAAACTACGTTCAGACCCAGGAAGAACTAGCTAAAATCTGGGAAAACTATGCCTCGTCCCTCTTGATCGATCGAAGTTAAAGATGAGGTTAGCACCACTTGCTTTTCCCTAAGCACAACACTTTAGACTTGAGCCACGATTTTAAGTCACATGGTGGGCATTCAGTTATTATTTCACTATCCTTACTCGTTGCTGCACTCCGCGCACTTTTATCTGCTGCTTCATTACCCTCGATGATAATGTGTAATGGGATCCATGTAAATTTTATTAGATTATTTGTTTCCTGGGCAACTAGAAGTTCGGATTTAATTTTCTTTTCTATGAGGTGTTTAACATATAGATGTTGTATGGTGGTACAGCGATAGAACTAAGAGAATCGGTAAGAATAAGAGCTTGTGGAATATTCGAGATATTTAAATATTATACAGCTTACTAAATGGCATAAAGTTCTACTGTGAAGATGGTTGTTTCTGAGCGAAATTTGAACATAAGATTAGATGTTAAGTAAATTATAGTTGAGCCTACACCATCATATGATTTAGACGCGTCTGCAAAGATGGTATTAAAGCTTCTATGTGCTTATTAAAAGTAATTTTTTAAGCTTTTAATTAAAGTAATGGGAGTATTCCGTTTATCTAATTGATTAAAAAAAGATAAACACTTCGGTTCTTTTAATAGGCAGGGGAATGGTCAAGGTTTGTTAAAATATCGATTGTAAAACTTATGTCTAGGGAATTAAGTGCTATCCTTACCCGCTGCTAATAAGGTTTTGCTATGCGGTGTTTATTATCGTAGAGATGTTGATACTTTTGTATATATATATATATATATATATATATATATATATATATATATATATATATTTCGGAATAGTGAATGGTTTTTATTTGTTGCGGTGGATATGGCATAAATAAGTGTGAGAAGTATGCGTCTATATTGTAAGGAGGGTTCTCTGTATGCGCTGTGTAAACTTTCTTTTGGAGTGGTGCGAAAAGCACCAACGGAAATTCCAAGGGCATTGTTGTGTACCTGGTCAAGTAATTTTAACAATTTTTTTAGTTGCGGATGAGTAGGCAATTGAAACGTAGTCAGTTTTCGATCTAAAAAGACATTTATAAAAAATAATCAACGTGGAATAATATGGTCATAAGGTTTTTCTTTTGTAGACATATTATATCCAGGGAATGTTTGCTGATAATTATCTTTAACTTTGCTAATCGATGAAAGAATCCGTTTGAATTCCTTTAAATACTTGAGCTGAATGTTACTAAATAACAAAAATATAATAAAAGAAATTAAGATTAAGTTACATGACTTTCGAGATCTAAAACTATTTTATTACTGACATAATTAAGGACTTTTTTGTTAAGTTTAGTTATCCTTATTTTTAGAGATCTTCTTTTTAAGTGGATATATTTGGTTTAGCATATAAGTTAGATGTAACAAGTGAGTTGTATATTCTTGGACAGTAGGTATAGGATATGCAGAACTTACTGCACTATCAAGAAGTAAACAAAGTTGTCAAAAATTTAGCGCAGAAGGTAAGGAATGGTTTTTGATAAAGTTGTTTATTGCTTCATGAGTAACTGAGAGATCTAATTTGGAATGTTGAATCTAGGTCAGTGGGGGAGAAGGTTCGTTTTGTTTTCTTTTTTTGTTTTTTGATCGGAGTTTTAATTTTAATAGAGATATTCAGTGTTTTATTAGGATTGATTTCAGGAAACAATATTTCATTTGCAGCACGTTTTGAGCCGGAGGAAGTATCTTTGTTTACAGTTAAAGTAGTGTCTTTTTAAAATTTGATTCTGTATTATAGAGAGTAGAATTTTATTAAGGTGGATTATCAATACTTTGCTATGAACTTGCTGGAGGTAATAAAGTTAATGGCTTAAAATTGGAAAGTTTGGGAGTGTGAAGTTTGTGAAAGTTTGTGAAACTCCAGCAAATATTGTAACGGTAAAGGTTCTGGGGTGTGATAGGTGGTCAGTGGATTGTTTTGAGATTGTGATTGGATATTGCTCGATATAGAAATGGGTATCATAGGGTTCGTATTGGGTGGTGGTTGTAGCGGGTTCGAAGATTTTGCTTATAGGGTTTGGTATGCCATAACCCTACGGTAAGTATAATGTCTGACCAGGCTTCTTGTATTTATAACAGTTTTTGGCATCTAAAAATTAATATTTTATAGGTGTTTTGTTAGCTCACTTATATTGACCTTGGAAAGATGGCATTATAAGGGCTTACGAAAACTTGTCGTCTGAAACTTTTATGAGTTTTCATAAATTTCCTTTTCATTAAACTTCATTTTAAGATTTTTTATATTTTTATATAGTATAGAAATTAGGCATGCTGCAATCATATATATAATCCAAATTTCTAAATTTAAAATTATTCTGCTATTATCGTGGCATTTAACATATATATATATATATATATATATATATATATATATATATATATATATATATATATATATATATTTATATATATATTATATATATTATATATATATATATATATATATATATATATATATATATATATATATATATATAAAATTAATGTTTACCAGTCAATGACTTTTATTTTTATCACTCAGTAATTAGCACAAACTCACTTTGATACTTGCAATGGATTTTTAATAATCTCGATATATTTTTTTCAGACCCATATATAATTTGTTTTTAAGCCACCACCATGTTTTAATGCACTAATCCAGGAGCTGCCGGAACCCGACGAAAACAAACCAAGTGTACTACCAATGTCGGACAGAAAATCAAATAATGGAAAATCGATATGCCGGCTAAAGTATATTAGAGAGAACAAAATAACGGTGTTCGAAGCCGAAAAATATAAACGAAACAGCCCCAGAATCGATTCGAATGTGACAAAAATTATAAAATATTCTTTTGGGTCAAAATGGAATAAAAAATAAAGTAAATAGTGTATATAATACAATTACAAATACCAATAAAGTTTGAAATACAAAATAAAACTAATATAAATAAAAATATTAAATATTTAAATAAGAAGATAAAAAATTCGGTATTAAATAAAACTGTCCTATATGTTATTTTTAAAAATACTTATATCAATAATGAAACTGTATAAGATATAAGATAACACATTGCGTTACTATTTTTGTCATTTTAGCTATAAAAAAAATTACGCCCCCAAAATCATTATTTTTTGTTAATCTTATATTGTTCAGGGAAATATATTTTTCCTTGAGTTTAAATTTTTCAGGTATCTGAGAAGTTTTTTACTTAACTACAGTAAGAAAACCTTTATATGTTCTCTGCGAAGATCTCGGCGTTATCTTTTAACTATTAATAATAATTAAGAGTACAGAGAACCGGTGGATAAGAACAGTCTACATCATAGGTGGCCAATGTTTTTAGCAGGCGGGCCAAATTTAAAGATGAGATTTGCTAGTGGGCCGCACAACAATTTCTTTTTATTATTCAAAGCAAACAAGAAATAACTGATTTTTAAATAAGATATAATAAAAATAAAAATAAAACATATCTACTAGTTTAGAGTTTTATACAAAAGCTTGAAATTGATCTTCAAATACCAAGTTTAAGTCGGATATAAATAAGTGTATTTATCCGCCGCCATTTGAGTGACATATGACTGCAACGACAATGTGGGCAAATGAAAACATATTTATTAGTTAAGAGTTATATACAAAAACAATAATAGTAATAAAAAACAAAATACAATAAAAAATATTAGTGAAACGTCTGATTTTATTTCACAGAACTAAGTGCATCAATCTTGATATTGATTAATTATATTGCTATCCATAAACAGTTTTTTAAATGCTTATCATCCTAATTTTATTCACGTTATTTTTCTAGATTTAATATGCTATTTGACTAAAGAGCTATTTACACCTGTCTTCTTCTTTAAGTTGCATTTTCTTTTGAACTTTAAAAATCATCATGACGATGCGGACCCTGTTGACTGCCGCTCTAAATGGTTCTGTGCTACTGCATTCAAACCATTTCCCCAAGTTCTTAAGCCACGAAGTTCTTCGTCTTCCTACTACTTCCTAAAGTTTTCTTATTTTGATAGTCAATATTATTTTAGCTTCATTTTCTCTTCTTCTAGTAACTGCTGCGTTTAACATTTGACATCTTTTCGAGTTTATGATGTTTGTAGGATTCTTCTGTAACACCAAAATTCAAAGGCGGTCAACTTATTTAGATGCCCTTGTTATAATGTCCATGTTTCCAAGCCATAAAGAAGAGTAGTAAATACGTAACACCAAAGCATTCTTCGGCGTAGTCTTAACCTTATATGCCGACAACAAAGAATTGTGCTTTTTCAATATACGTGTCTTAATTTCTTTGGTTTTGTCTACTTTTGATGTTATTTATACTTCTAAGTATTTATAGGTATCCACATTCTCAATTACAGTATCCTCAACAATCAATTGGATGTTTGCATCTGCTAATTTATTCATAATCATGCATTTAGTTTTTTTTTTCAAATTCACCCCCAGTCTGTATCCATGACAGCATTTATTAAGTCGTTGTATTACGTTCTGTAAATCATTGTTGTTTTTCATCAATATTACTGTATGGTTTGCAAAAATCAAGTTAATTAAAACTTCTCTATTTACACCTCTATGTGTTTTGTAGCACTACGCTACCGTAACCTTAGCCATTTACATATCATTTAATGTATCGAAAAAAAAAGAACTCTAATTATACGGACTAAGTATTAAAACGATTAAACTGAACGCCTTGTTTAAAAATGAGTGCTAGTTGGCAAGCGATTTAAAGCAGAACTAGATGGGAATAAACACAAACGATATTAAATAGAGAACAAAACTGGCAGACGAGTGGCATGATTAATAATATGTATTAAATAAGGATGTGAAAATATTTAAACGAAAAATAAGCCAATGAAAACAGTCGTCTCGTGAGTAAATTTTTGTACAGTTTAAATATAAATGCCTGTAAAGAGGTATAACTACTTATCAACCTAAGCATTGGTATTTAAATAAAAAAAAACTTTTATTAAGCTAATTAAGTGTTGTTATAACTATAATTTTTCATGGTACCACCTATGCGTTCAGTCACTAGCACTCAAAATGTTCTGTCTGTATCTTGTTAAAGTTTAAATATAAAATCACTTAAAATGTTCTGTCTGTGTCTTGTTAAAGTTTTAATATAAAAGCACTTAAAATTTTATGGCTGTATTTTGTTGAAGTTTTGATATGAAATCACTCAGGTTTGTATTGTATTTTGTAAAAATTTTTGATTTAAACAAAGGGAACATTATAAAAAAAAGAGCATATCATATATTTTACATTTCTATACATATTATATATTATATAATAAAGCCATTTCTTTACATTTGTTTAGAATAAAACCACATATTGTATATATTGCGTTTTACTTTACCTACACCTGGTTTCTCTTAGCTACTTGGGCTTTAAATAGTTTTTAGGATTAAATCATACTTTCATCGTTTATCACTATACTTTGTAGCACTCCCACTGTAATATCAACAGAGTAAAAGTTCACAAACCTTTACTCCTGACGCCCATTTTTTTTGTTATCGACTCCTTTCCTTTTCAGTGATCTTTGGTTTTTATCTGTTGTTTCGTTATCATCATCCATTTTATTTTAACATGGCACGAAAAGCCAGCCGATCTCCATTCCCTGAATATCTACGTCTCATCTTCTTATCGTACTCTATATCTCTCGCACTCACTAAACTTTCGTTAACCAGCTTGACCATCCGGTCACTTAAATTCCCTCCAATTAATATCACTTGCCTCTAATTTTTCTCCATTTTCTTTATCTCTCGTTTGATCAAATTGTTAAGCCTGGTTTTTATTTTTCTTTCTTTCTTTTTCTTTTCTTTTTCCAAGCCAGTCTGTTATCTTTATTACCTCAAAAAATAACCTTATAACCCCAAGTTTTAAGGTTATATTTTCCAAATAAATTAATCATCTAAAAATGTAGGATATTTTTCGCTGTCCAAATATGTTTTATAAAACTCTTCCAAACCAACCTGAATAAATTTTACCTTTAACTGGGCACCACAGCAGATTTCACAATGTTCCACTTGTAAAAGTACTGGCAATAAATTATTAATGTCTACGGAAAATCGTAATGCAAATGCAACAAAAAGCACACGGTGCTTTTTAAAAGCTTGAAATCCGTTTCCAAATACCAAGTTTAAGCCGGATATTAATGAAGCGTATTTATCCGGTGCCATTTGTGTGACATCTGACTGCAACGACAATGTAGGAAAGTGAGTGAAGTTTTTTGTCCTTAACTGTTATTCCCAAAGTCTAAGTTTTATGTGGAATACGGAAATAAGATCATATGTGTTATTAATTAGTCGACCTTTCACCTTGCAAACGAGTAATAATTACATCTAGATGGGTAACTATATCGACCCAAGTCGCCAGCTCACTCCTTTTCTTCCTTCAATTCTGGAATACTTTTTGACCTGCTTGCAAAGAATTATTTTATGTTTTCCTTCAAACCAAACACTCTTTTTAACATCTTGGTATGACTCAACCGTCCTACTTCTGCATAAAATGTAACGTCATTATGCTGTACACTCAAAGACCTGAGAAAATTTTGGACCTGACAATGATTCAATCTTTTCGACTAAATAAAGCTCTCTGTTTTATAGACCACCCTCATGACATGATCCATTTTAACTGATTTTGAACATAAATTCTCCTGATGAATTATGCACTGAAATTTTATCATCGAAGTATTACCAAATTTGCAGGCTTTATTTTTAAACAATTTTACTAAACCCTTATGTTTTGCAACCATTGCTGTTGTTAAGACCGATAGATTGTTGAGTTGTAACGAAAGCGATACAATGTCGATACCTTCTTCTTCTTTTGGTGCCTATTTGTTTTGACTATGGACGATCATTCTGCTAACATTGCTGCTAACTATTCTGTTATTTCGAAATAAATATCAACATTTTTGATAAAAATTACTTCTTAGGCGGTATCTGTTATATCTGTACTTTCATCTAATGCTAGAGCCTAAAATATGAACGTAGAGATGGTCGGTTTTCAAATTGTCTTTAATGTGTTTTCCAATGCCATTGACACGACTATAGTGATATAATAGTGTGACGAAACAGGCTTATTTTTAAGAATTCCATTTTATTTTCTGGCCACAGAATTTTAACGACGCTTTCCACACATTCCTTATCTATCTGACCATCAGAATATGGATTGGAACAAAAAACTAGCAGACCAACTCGACATCGAGTTTTTTAAATGAAATTTTTATTTTGCGAGAAAAATATACAATATATACAATGACCGGAAGTAAAAGTATTTTTATCAATAACTCAAAAACTATAAATGATAATTTCGTGAACTTACATTTTTGAACTCTACGTTGAATTCTCTATTGATTTGACTAATAAAAACGAAACAGGAAGTCGACCTCAAAACCGGAATGCAATTTTTAGTTCATCAAATGTCGACATGGATATCATTTAGCAGTTAATTTTGCATGCTGATCACGAATCCGGTGTCAGATTTGCTCTATCTTGACGTTTTATGTGCGTTTCGGGTCACTTCCGGTGTCGGATCGCAACCGGAAGTACATATTTAGATTCGTCTCGACGAGACCTTTCGATCCATATATACATTGTGGGGTCTAAAACTTAAAGTACATTTTAACTTCCGGTCATCTCAAAACCGGAAGTGAATTTTTGTACCAAAAGTATATCTTGACAATCTCATACGTAATACTAATAATATTCCGAAAAAATATTTTAATTATCTAATATATGGTTTTTGAGTAAAGTGGTGGACAAGAAAAGGGCTTAGCGTTTTAGTATATAATATAGCTGGAGGGTATAGCCGTACCTAGGTTTAAGAAAGGAAATATGATGTATTCTTCAAATTATAAAACATTTATTCTGTATTAAGATAATTTTAAAAATGACCACTAAAAAACTATTTAATAAAATATTCTGTATTTTTATGAATTATTAAAGATCTGATAGGAGGAAGTCAGTGAGCGTCATGAATTTTCTTCATATTCAGGTTAAATAGACCTAAATAGAATGGCAACTTTAATTAATTGCCTACCGTCGTCATAAACCTCCACAAAACCAAAAAAAAATCCTATTAGTTGAAAGTTCTCAGTTCCGTACACGTGGTTAGAAATAAACCAGAATTACATCAATTTTGTCGACTTGTTTACATATAAACAACGGCGCTTCGTGTCGGTCTGATTAATGCCCCTTTTGGGTAGACGTCTTTAGCTGAATGCGTCTCACAAGTGGAAAAATTATTGTGGTTTTACACTTTTCGAGGCTCCGGGGATTTACAACGTATCTCGTTCTACTTTATTCCCTTTAGAATTGGTTGTTAGCGATTTTTTTGTAGGTAACCATTAAAATAAGGGGGTTTTTTATTTTAAATTACCTGGTCTGGTAAATATAAAACTTTTAACAGTTTTGTCTTCTAAATAGTATAGGCATCGAAGAAAATCGTAGTTTAATTCACATAAAATCACTTATTTTTACACCTTGAGAGTAGCCTAGTCACCATGGTGAATGACGTAAAATAATAGTTTGACATTGTCAATGTAAGTTTTGTTGGGCCTATATTTTTATAAAAAAAGCAAGAAAATTAAAGGAGCAGTATGGTCGTCTAGTTTTTTTTTAACCACGGGTTGACAGTCGATGCTGTGACCATCAATTTAACTTTTGTCGCTTACTATAAGGTTCGCTATAGTTTAGTCTTAAAGCTTTAATTTTTATTACCAATTGTTTTTAACGCTTCATAGGGTGTTGTTAATGCTTCACAAATCTTAAATGTTCAGATCCTGTTCATTTATATTAATTTTCATAAAATTCTCTCTTTCCATTCGTGGAATTCGAGATTCGCGGAGTTCGTATTGAACATATATTCAAGTACAACTGTTAACAATTTCGGAGAGATAGTATCAGTCTGCTAATCTCACGTCATATCCGAAACTTTTTGATATCTTTATGAAGTCAGACAGATGCTGAATCTGTTTCGTAAATACTCTTAATCATGATAATATATCGGCTGTTAGTCAATGCACGAATTTATATTTTTATAATGATCTAAACTATCAAATTCCCATTATTTGCCTACGAACATAAGAAAGATTGGCCAGTTTTATTCTGTGCACTTTTCTCTAGCGTTTTAATAACTTGTAGATGCTTATTTGTTCGATATCTGGAGCGGAATCCAGCCCGCGCGCAAGGTTCGTAACTATGTTGTAAATATCTTCATGAATAGTTTGTATGTATAGGAGAGAATATAATTTCTGAGACCTGCTAAGTTACCTTTTTTGTGTATTATGGTTATAATTGCATTATGCCATTTGTATGGGATTACGCCTACATTTTTTTAATATGTATCACTATTTCTCAAAAAAAAAATTACCGAGGCAAAAGAGGAATGGATGGAAACAAAATGAGTCAAAATAGAAGAACTGCCACAAAGGCACAATTTGTTTAATTTACATAACAAGGTAAAAGAGTTCACACCGACTAACAAGAGAACAACCTTACACGCCATGCAGAACATGGATGGTAAACTTCTAGAATCAACCCAACACAAACTGAAAGAATGGAAAATTATGTCAAAATAATTTTTAATGGTAGATTAAGAAGAACCAATTGAGATACTTTTAATGAGAAGAACCAATATCAATGGACAACAAAAAAGAAGAACCAGAAATTCTAAAAACTGAAATTTTAAATACCAATATTCAACTTGTATACAATAATTGAATTGAATTGACAACTAGGACATAACATGTCTTTATTGTATGACTTTCAGATTTACAGTACCATTTTTCAACGACTGTTAGGCGGACATACAAACTTCGCTTTGCGCGGTTGCCACGTCTGTCTTTAAATACAAATAAAACTGTCTTTAACATGCTCCCCCCATTGGAAACTTGCAGAAGTTTTTAATCTTCACTATCTTCTACTGGTAACGGGCAGATCTTGGCAACTGATCTGCGGATGATACCACTGGAGGTTCGGATAGAGGCGATTTTAACAATTTTGTCGCTACCCGGATGCAACTCTATGATGCGACCAAGCATCCATTTTAGTGGATTTAAATGATCTTCCCTGATTACGACGAGTATCCCCTCCTTCACAGGTTATTTATGGTACTTCCACTTGGTTCGCCTTTGAAGCTCACTGACAAATTCCTGAGACCATCTTTTCCAAAAATCCTGGTTTAATTTTCTGCACCAGATGATAGCGAGAAAGACGGGATATAGGAATACTTTCGAGTGTTGGGTCAGGTATAGATGTCAAAGGTTGACCAATGAGGAAATGAGCTGGGGTTAGTGCTAAGGAATCGTTAGAATCATTGGATAACGGACTTAAGGGTCGCGAATTCAGCACTGCCTCTATCTCAGCTAACAAAGTTGATAACTCTTCAAATGTAAAAATAATATTTTGTGTTACGCGTTTAAGGTGTAATTTTGCAGACTTGATACCTACTTCCTAAAGCCCTTCCATGTGCGGCAAATAATGTGGTATGAAGCTCCAGGACACACCGATATCGTTTAAAGACTCGGCTAAGGTATTTTCATTAGCGTATAAGAATTTTGATAACTCTTTGAGTTTATTATTTGCTCCGGTAAAATAAGTACCATTATCTGAGTGAATCTGCGACGGCTTGCCTCGTTTGGCGCAAAACCTTCGAAACGCGGCCAAGAAGGCTTCGGTAGTCAGGTCACTTACGAGTTCCAAGTGAACCGCTTTAGTTGTGAAGCAAATAAATAGGCATAGATATGCGTTCCAGGATTTTACTCCTCGACCCTTTATTTCCTTGAGTTGAAAAGGACCCGCGTAATCAACACCTGTTGTGTTAAATGGAAACGCCGTGGAAACTCTAGCTTGCGGCGTATCTTCGTCCAGATAAGGGCCAAAATTTATTTCGGATTGAGGACAATAAAAGTTGTTGTGATGCATGAAATAACCGAGTATGTTCATGTTAGAAAATAAGTTTGGTTAAAACATGTTTATTGTGTAGTATGATCAGGTGATTTTTGTCATAAGAAAATGAAGAGGCTTGCAATCTGCCTCCAACTCTCAAAATGCCTTCCTAATCCAGAAAAGGGTTGAAATCTGCGAAACGAGATGTTTTGGGTAATGGTTTGTGGTTTAACAAAGCTCGTCTTTCCTCTGTGAAACTTTTGATTTGAGCTAGTTTTGTCAAGGTTAAAAGAGCTTGATTGAGTTTGACTGACGTCAAGACCCCTATCTTTCAACCGGAACGTTTTGCCTTTAGATTAAAAATAAACCTATGTACATATGCCATTGTTCGCCTTAACCGATTGAATTTAGAAAAGTTCTTGAACGAAAAGGTTATGGCAGGATCAGTAACTAGAAATGTTACGGTTTGTTTACAAAGCCCTGGAATTGATGCCAACAGTTCTTGTTTATGACTTGGCCAAGAATCTGAAGGCTGATATAGCCATGGTGGACCAGACCACCAAAGGGACGACTTCAATAAGAATTGTGGAGTACACCCTTGCGATACGATATCCGCAGGGTTCTCTTTATTTCTGATGTAGAACCAACGATCTGAAGTTGTGGTCTGCTGAATCTTTCACACTCTGTGTTGAACAAATGTCTGCAAAAGATTAGGTTGCGTTTTGATCGAGTACCACACTACGGAGAAATCACACCAAAGAAAGATCTCGCTAATGTCCAAATTCAAGGAAGCCCTTGTGTTCTTCACAAGCTGTGACAAAAGAAGCGCCCCACACAGCTCCAGCTTGGGAATTGTTAGAGATTTTAACGGAGAAACCCTAGACTTTGCACAAAGAAGCTTAACTTTGATATTACCAGACAGAGTAATGCTTCGTAAAATATACACGCGCCATAGGCTTCCAGCGATGGGTCGCAGAAACCATGAATTTCGATTTTGATAGGACATTCGCATATAATATGTCTTGGGATTTCACATTGATTTAGATGTTCTAGTTCTTGTTAGAACTTACACCATTTGGTATGTATTTCAGTTGGGAGTGATTTATCCCAACTAACTTTGATCATCCAAAGCTGTTGCATTAGTATTTTTCCACTCTAATGCAAGGACTGACTAGTCCAAGCGGTTCAAATATTTTAGATATGTCTGATAAAATAGACCTTTTACACACGGATCCATCTGATTGATTTATTTTGATTTTTTAGGTCAAATTATCACTTTTGCAGTCCCAAAAGAGACCTAGCGTTTTAGTACCTTCGTAATCGCCGAGCTTTAATAAAGCTTCTGGGTTGGTAGCCTGAACATGGTTCAAAACGTTTTGATTATTAGATGCCCACTTTTATAGTTGAAAGCAGCCCCTTTGTAGGATAATGTATAGCTCATCACATACCTGTTTGGCCTCACTTTCAGTGGAACAACCAGTGAGTGCATCGTCCATGTAAAAGTCTTCCAGTATAACCTTCGAAGTTTTAGGAAATTGAACTGAGCTTTTTGCAGCCAATTCTCTGAGGCAACCGACGGCTAACCATGGTGCCGAAGCGGTGCCCTACGTAACCGTATTTAACTGGAATGTTTAATATTGTCTGTCGACCTATCCCTCTAAACAGTATGTTGTAAAGGGCGTTGATTTAACTGAACCAGGATCTGGCGATACATTTTAATGATATCTTCACAAAGCACTATTGGATATTGCCTAAATCGTAACAAAAGAGAGATAAGATCTTGTTGGATTGTAGGACCTATTAGTTGGATATCATAAAATGACAGAGCGGACGTCGTTCGACAAGAGGCGTCGAAAACGACTCTAAGTTTTGTCGTTTGATTACTTTCGTTGAACACGCCTTGGTAAGGGAGAAAGTATTCTACCTCTGGCACTTTCGAGTTGTTGACCTTGGACATATGACCGAGATTATGATATTTCATCGGTATATCGGTATACATTGATTGTAACTTTGGATCTTTTGATAGACGTTTTGGTGAAGATCTCTTCACACTTTTGTTCATTTTCTGGCCATTCTGGAGTATCAGAAAACGGTTCCTCAATTTCCTAAAACTTACGAATAGAGTTATGAATATCCTGGTCACTGTTACTTGTGCTTAAGTGAAAATGTACATTTCGAGGTTGACCGGTATGAACTGGCCCTGACACTACCCATTCAAAAACAGTTTTTTGGGGGACAGGTAAGTCCTTACCCAGTTTAATTTGACCGACGCTTATTAGGCTGTAGAAATACTCTGCTCCAATCAACATATTAACATCCGTAACTTGATCAAAAGTAGTGTCCGCAAGAACCACATTGGAGGGAATATTCCACGCTAAAGTGTCTATATTGGTAAACTTTCGTTTATTTTAGATACGACAAGATAAGTGATAAGTTAGATTTAAGTAAAACAAATTTTGGGTAGATTGAACTGCGACCTGGCACTTTCGGTTTATAATTGAGGTAGTTTGATTGATACCCTGTCACGGATTCGTCTACCATAGATGTGGTTAAACCTATTTTTTTGACAGTATCACTGGCTATAAAGTTTGACTGAGACCCTAAAGGGTCTAAAAGGACTCTACACATTTGTAGATTTCCAAACCTATCTTCAACGTTAACTAGGACTGTTGAGAGAAAAACTTTCGGTTTGCTTGATTTCTGACAATAAGAAAGAGTTTGTAGAGGAATACTTTCGTTTATTACTTGAAAATATTACTGAGAAACATTCGAAATAGAAGACACATGATTTACGTATGTATTGGCTTGCATTGTGATTGTTTCGCAAACAGTTCATGCAAAGACAATGTTTATTTACTGCCTGTGTTCTGTGCTCTAGGAATAAGTTGAGAAACTCCGGACAATTCTGTATAAAATGTTGATGCTGTTTACAATAAATACAAGTAACCTGTCGACTATGTTCCTTACCTTGAGTTACCCCTGTTTGCATGTGATACGATACCCTTGACTTGTTACCTTTTGAGTCGTTTGTCGAGGATAGCGTTTCCAAAAGATCTGCTCTCTTTCTAATAAAGGATGCAAACTCTTCTAGAGTAGGTGGCACCGTTTTGTTGTTGGATGACGTTTGGCTTTCGCATTTGACCTTGCTTTCTTCCCACTCCCTGGCCGTTGTTTTGTCTAATTTATTGGATAAAATGAATATCAACAGTGTATCCTAATTTTGTGTTGGTTGGTTTAAATTTTGTAACGATCTCAAATGTTTTGATAAGCTGAGTTCGCCTGAGTTCAGCTGCCGATTCTTGTTGTATATTTGAAATATCAAATATAGTCTTGACGTGATTGTGAATCAATAGTTTGTCATTATTATACCTATTTAATAGGATATCCCACGCCTCTGTATAATTAGTAGCTGAAAACTCTATAGACCGAATGACTTGTGCGGCACCGCCCGGATGCACGCAGATAATGGTACTTTTAAATGTTGCTAATAGATGCATTTGTATGTACAAGACTACGGAAGATGTCCCTATACTATAACCAGCTGTTAGACTCTCCGGAATACTTTGGTAAACTGATCTGGGGCAGGCGAACATTCGCGACCAAAACGTCGTCTGCATGACTAGACGCTTTTCCGTTTTTAATTGACCCTGACTGAGAGGCAAGTTGTTAGTTTTTTGCATCATAGAACGATCCTATATACCTTTTGCTTATGGCTGCAAGACAATAGTGACAATTTGTGAAGTCATCACGTTGTTTGATTAATTGATCATAAATTGGATCCTTTATACTTTCGATTTCCTCTTGCAGTTGCTCGAAGTCATGGAACTAAACAACTTGTCTCTCTGGTCTTAACTCTAGCTCTATTATACGCTCCTCTTCGACCATCATCACTGAACTCCCATTTAACAACCGTTTAAAGTCGTCTAAATATGGCATACCAGAATAAGATTAAAGAAGAGAAGTGGCCCATGTAAAAGTTTTTTTTATATATTTTGTAATATTCTAAACAGAAATATTGTCTCTAACTTTTTTTTTTCTAAAAATTAAAGGTAAATATGATTAGGCGAATAAAGTTATGGGTTTCATACTCAATATCCCAACCACACACACACAAAGTCCGGACGCGAGGCGTCAGCACTGTCCTAATTGCTTTAAACAATCTTTTAATATTAACTAAGGTCAAAATACTTATCGAGAACCGATAAAAGAAGGTCTGAAATTAAATGTATCCACTTTTTGTTCGTATGTTCTTCTTTGTGTGCCGTGCTTGTATTCAAGAGTTGGCTATCGTCATATAGACAAGCTGATGAAATGATTCTCGGTTGGCAGCTATATTCTCGGTTCGTATGTTGGAGGTTTGAAAATCGTAATTTTTTTAAGTTTAAAATTGTTTATACCTGACCAACTATCAACTTTGGTGAACAACTGCAACTTGTTTAAAAAAATTTATTAACCATAGAACACTAATACTTCGTAAAATTTACAAACGCTGATTGGTTTAAGATTTGGTAACCTTTCATGAATTATAGCAGTGTAGGTATTGGAGTAGCTTTGGTAATCAGTTTGTTGAGTACATTCACAGTGTTAGTTGCCTTTGTTTGTACAGTCATTAACCGCAATATCGCCGTTGCTTCGTATTTTTTACGAAAGGTTGGTGTTAATGTAAATTTTTTTATCTAGGTATTATTATTTTCTTTTCTTATTTACAATTCACTCAAACAAAAAGGTAGAAAATGTGACGATAAAAGGCTCTTAACCTAATTAGAATTGGAGACCAAAAAAATATTGATGGGTGAATTAGATGATGGTAGCCTACAATCAAATGACGAAACTCCTAGTAATTCGGAAAGTGAAGACAGAGATCAAAATTGTTTCAGCCCGTCGGAATCGGAGTACAAGCCAGAATATTTTCTGGTGATAAAAGCAGCAAATTTGAGTGTAAAAGTCCTAAAATAAAAGTAATCAAAAAAAGTAGTCCTAGTAACCACTCTACTTCTTTGTCTAAGCCTAGCACTTCATGTAGAGCTCAATATGAGATTTCTTCTGTGGAAACCGACATTTATCAAGATTATTTATTTCAGTAAATAATAACTCAGCCTCACTAAAACGAAAAAGGTAATTAAGAAGTGTGTTTTTAACAAGTTGAAGAGCAAGAAACCGAAAACATTGTGGACGAGTCTGAACCCCATACTTCCATTTGACTATGAGCCTCAAAGGAAAAAATGGTCATAGCTGATATACTGTACCTCATCTTCAGAAACGTACTACAAAAAGGAATATTTTGCATATTGTTTAAGGACCATTTGGACACGCAAAAGATACTGATACATTATTAGATGTATTTCTGTGTTTAATGAACGATTCTATGTTCGAAAAAAGTCTGTTGCACTGTTTTTGCACAAAGTCTTAAAATATTTAAGTTTATATTTTGTTTGATGCTTGATTTGCAAATATCTGGCTTCATTTATAGAGCAACAATAAGCTGCGAAATATTTGATTTTCTTTTACATAATCTTAGGTTCGATGATAAAATTATAAGAACTGAAAGAAGAATTATAGATAGGTTTGCCCCTATCCGGAAAATATGAAAGGAATTTATTTTTAATTGTAAAGAGTCCTATCGACCAGGTAGCTATGTAACTATTAACGAGTAGTTAATTCCTTTTAGGGACCGGTGCCCTTTTAGGATGTACATCCCAAATAAGCCGGCCAATTACTAAATTAAAATTGTGATGACTTGCGACGTGAGTACCAAGTTCATGTTGAAAGCAGACCCTTACCTCAGCACACGCACACATACGCACACAAATGGAGAGTCTCTAGGAGAATACTATGTTAAAAAGTTAACTGAAACTATTTTGCGGAAGTAACCGAAACGTCCCAATGGACAATTGGTTCACTTCAGTGAACCTTGCGGATACTCTTTTGAAGTCTCCTTACAACCTTATACTTATTTTTACTTTACGGCAAAATAAACGAGAAATACCGCCTGAAATGATTAATCTTAAAAACAGAGAAATCGGAAATTCAAGATGTTTCTTTTACCGAGAGAAAACGTTAGTGTCGCATAAATCCAAGAAGAACAAAACCGTTCCAGTTTTATCAACAATACACGAAGGTTTAGTTGTTTATCCAACTACTTAAAGAAAAACAGAAATAATATTGCACTATAACCAAACAAAGAATAGTGTGGACAAATGTGTGGCCACCAAAGTTGCTCCCGAAAAATAGCCATAATTTATCAGAAAATAATCAGAAACTTATCACGCAGAAGGCTTTTATGTTAAAATCTAGATTAAAAACTAAACTCACAAGATTATGGCTTGAAAAGCGTTGTACAATGCCGACGTTGCAACGCTCGGTGAAGCTTCTGATTAGCGATTTAATTCACATTCCTTTGGAAGTTGCTGACTTTAATTAACCTTCTAACAAACGTACTACATGCTACATATGTCCCTCTAAAAAAAGAAGAATGACGTCACTTCATTGAAATCACTGCAAACGAGCATTTTGCGCAGAAAACCGTGCTCGTCGTTGCGTTACCAGTGACGTATATAAATAAATTTTAATTTTTTTGCATATTTAAGCGTACTAATGTTTCTTTGTCCATTTAAAAAATTAATTAAAATTTTATTCTTATTGTTTGTTTTACTTGTTTAGAATTGAAAAAAATCGTACATATTACAAATGGTTAGTGTCTACAGGAGTATAAATTAAGGATAGTGTTCTAGGGTTTAATAAATTAGAAATATTTTTTGCATACACGACTTCTTGAACGAATCTTATTCTGGAGTGTCTTACGGAATTGTACAAGAATATATGATGGAAATAATTTTCTGAAACAGCTTTCTGTCGATAATCACCTAATCATCCAAAATCCAAGAGACAAGAAACATTTATATATGGCAAAAATGAATAACACGCAGAAAACAAAATGTTTTGTTTTAGAACCAAGATTTTACACAAATTAGTTTTCAGTTACATCTAAAACGTGTCTGAAACCTAAAAGATAAAAATATAACTGTGTTTTTCCTCGTAGAGTATATAGAATTTTATTCAACTTAAGATTTTTTTAAAACGGCTTATATTCTCTAGTTAATAATTTAATAAATAAATTTTTTCAGTTTTGTAGCATTGTTTTTTTCTAAAATCGACATTTTCTTGTGCAATTTTCATTCCACCATTCTGATCTTCTGCTTAGATCTCAGGCAAAACCAATTTGTGTGTACACCGTTGCCTAAGCGACCGACTCCTTATCATGTTATCAAATAAAAAGATATATTTTGTAACCTTTAGTTGAGAGTAGGGACTCCAATTTATATGATAATACCAAAAAGGCAAATAAAAGGTGCGACTTGTGTAGACTCGTTTTAAATTTGTGCATTCAACTTGTCGTTCAAGCTGTCGTTCACCAAAATAGAAGTGAGAGGACGTATTCTTTCATCTGCACGTCGCTGTTTTATTTATTCGTCTTAGGATAAAAATAGTCGATTTTTTGACACATTGTTATAATTTTTTGAATTCAGAGTTCAATACGAGCAATATTTCTATGTTTTAAAAAAGTCAAATATAAGCGTATTAATGCAAGTTTAGAGGAAATTAGGGTGCTATTGATTAACTGTGATAATAAATTAATTTTTATTTTGGATAACCAAAATAAAAAGTATTTTTACACAGTTATAAAAGATCCATTCCATATAATAAAGCGCCTTAATAAAAGAGAAGAAGTAATAAAAATCTAGAATACTCTAGATGTCATCTAAATATATCGAAATATTCTGTAAGGTAGTGTATACAAAAGGGGAAGCTGACAGTTGTACAAGTAGTAGTAGTAATTGGATTTTTAAGTAGCTTTGTTATTTACTTAGAGTTGTTAACAAGTATTGTAATATTATTTGCTGTTTATAATAGATATGATTATAAAGCAGTGTAACATTATGTCTAAACCCCCGCATGAGAAGAAGACCAGAAAAAAGAGGAAAAAAAGAGGAAGGGAAGCCTAAACAAGAACCGAAAGAGGTGAAGAAGAGGCGTAGAGAAGTAGATGTAGAAACCATAAATAGTTTATGTCAAATTCTCGAAAATTTTAAATAAGTCAAATTACCTAGTAGTAAAATAAAAAAATTTGATGAACAACACAATGATATAAAAACCGGTTTGAAAAATTAAATAGTACAACAACAAAACGATTTAAAATCTCATTGAGAAAGCAGATGAGCCTAAGTTAAAAAGAAAAATTGGTAATTAAGCTTCCGTGTATAATACTGTTTCAGTAATCACTGTCGAATCTAAACAAACAGCATCACCATCTTTAAAAATTAAAACAGGCATAATTAGAACAAGTAAAAACACCCACATTCGATAGTCAAAGACCATGGGAAACCTATCGTTTTTAATTCAAAGCTACAGCTATAGCAACGGAACTTAAAAGAAATGGCAGCTTCCTTGGTGGTGTCACTTCGAAGACAGGCAGCAACGGGCTAAAGCAGGTTCTCCAAAATTATCTGTAAATTCGATATCAAAAATATAACTGAAGCCTGCAATAATTGAAAGCTGATATTAGAATATAATTGCAGTTCTCATATCCTCCGTCACCAAAAGATATTATGGAACAAATTGGTATATATATTGGCATTCATATCCAGATGCCCATCACATACTTCTGCTAGAAATATTAGTAGACAGTTCTATAAAAAATTGATCTTCCGCAACTGACCAAAGAATCGAGAAATACTTTGGAATCGAAAGTTGCTCATTTAAAGCAATTAGTAAAAATTACATAGAAAAGTTAGGCAGGTATCAATTTTGCAAGAGAATTGTAAAGTAACTCAAAATAATCCAAAATCTACACCTACTCCGAAATGGAATAAAAATGCGACAAATTGGCGACGGAGGATTTAAATTATTGGATTTAAACGAATTAAAAATTCAAAGCCAGTCTCAGTTTAGAGAAAAAGAGTAAGTTTCTAGATAACTACAGTTATACAGCAGATAATAATCAGACTTTCCTGGAAAGTTTTAAAAGTCTTCTTTTTTGTGACATGGATGGAACGTGACGTTCAATAGATAGAATATCATTAGCAAGCCGAAAATAAACTTTTTTTTTTTAGCAGCCACGCTTTGTTTTATGACACTACTTATTTTTCGGAGCATTATAGATTAATGTTCAGCAGTAATCGGTCAGCAAACTAGAACTTTATTTGCTTTAAGGTATTGTAACTCTAAGTGGGACTATCCTCCGAGTTGATTACTTACAGCACCTAAGTTTTCTGGGATGAAATTCAGATGGTGAATCTTTCGTAACATATTACATTCCATTTCTCTGTAGTTACTAAATAACTCAGTGGACATTTAAATATTTTAAGGATCAACAAATGCTTCCATGGTAACATTTTTTAAAACCGGAGTTAGTGCTTGACGTAGTAGCCATTCCTTCTGTATGTAATGACGATTTCGCATACGGCTCACCCACTCACACAGAAAACAGCAGTAACTGGTGTACCCAAGACGAAGACTGAGAAAAAGCCTTATTACTTTTAGATCTCCACAGATTGACCATTTAGAGTTATTAAACTGGATAATACTAAGGGATATAGCACATAGTCAGAGGACTTCTTTACATGAACAGCAAGCGCTATACTCACATACGAATAATTATTATCGTTGTAAAGCAAAACTGCTTTTAAATTTAGTTTATTAAAATTTAAGCCTGTCGAATCAGATGAAGTTTTGTGGAATGGGAAACATTCTGTTTCTCAAAATAGTAGATATATTTTATGTCCTAATTAAATATCATCGGATAGAACATCGACATTTTCAGGTTCCTCTTCGTCCACCCTTAAAGTCTTTAGTCGTTTTTGCACAACTCTGCACAGTATGTTTGGACTTCGGTTATGTGCCCTAAATTATGGTGAGACAAAAGTAACAATCTGTAACATAGTCTGTCGATTCCATCCATATTATTATGTAACATAAGTCTACCATATACAAGGGGCTAATGATTTATTTTTATCTTCTACTTTTATTTCTAACTTTCTAACTTCTAAGTCTGTAATCTCTACATATAAGTGGGGTGAGAGTAAGTTTTTGCGATTTGAAGATTTCTACTGGGATTTTCCCATTAATTTTTATTTGAAGGTTTGTTCCTCACACACATAACGAAAACTGTAAGCCTGATTTACACACTGCCTAGGCATGGAACTTTGTTGGAAAATTACAATCAAGTGTACGTTACAGTTTGCTTAAAAATGAACAAAATAAATCTAGAACACAAAAACAAATAAACAAGTACTGATTTAAAAGTCATACGAGGATGGCTTAAAAATGGAACAAGACCTGTTTGGCATGAAATACTATTTGGCGTATTAATGGAAATCTCTCTGTATTTTTTCAATAATCTATTAAATCGGAAGTGGGAAAGTCCCGATGGAGTACATACAGTTCAACAAGGGGTACTGCCAATATATATATATAGATATATATATATATATATATATATATATATATATATATATATATATATATATATATATATATAAATATATATATATATATATATATATATATATGTATATATATCTATATATATATATACATATATATATATATATATATATATATATATATATATATATATATACATATATATAGATATATATATACATATATATATATATATATATATATATATATATATATATATATATATATATATATATATATATATATATATATATATATATATATATATATATATTGTTATGATGTGTTGTTTGTTTGAATGATGAGCAATGAGTATTTTTAATAATATAATATATAGGGTTTTTATCGCGGTTCTCAAAGAATTAGCTTGTAAGTACTTTTTTAAATTATCTTTATTATAACTATTATGAAACACACATATATATCTAACCTAGCCAATGTAAATTTAAAATAAACTATCTTTAAATTGATATTCTTATAAAACTAATTAAATTCTATAGACAATGTAAAATTTAAATAAACTATCTTCAAAATTGAAATTGTTATAACACTAACCAAATTATATTAACAAAATTTTGTACCTTTCTTTCACTGAATGCCTAAATGAACTGTTTTCCACTATATATATTCTAATCACCACTGAATGTCTTCGTACCTCGGTTATCCTTGTTTTTGTGAAATTTCTTTTTCCAATTATCAGCTTCTACCAATTTAAGATATATTTTTCTTCACCAGCATTTATACACCACCAAGCAAACCAGCAAACAGCATTTATATTTATTCTTCTTTTCAATATACCAATATCCAATTATTATAAGTTGATTTATACTAATCTCCAACCATAATATAATTTAATTTCTTCCAATATACTTTTTTTAATCTTCAATAATTATTTGTGTATAATTATAAATGGGCATTAAATTATATGCATAATTTTTAATCTTCATTTAACTCACTATATTAAACAATTGGACTATTTGTACTTGATTCACTGACTCCAACTAACTTTCATATTTCTTACTAAACTTTTCTGACTGACTTCTTGAAAATTCTGAACAATTTACTTCACTAACTAAATGTGTCTACTAACTTTCATAATGAACTGGCCTGACTTCTGACTAAAAACTCCCATCATGAATCCAAATCACGGGTATTTATATCTTTTTGGATATTCTAGAACCATCTGGTAAGAGATCATGTTCCAATTTGTTCTATTAAATACATGTCTGAATTTTCTGGAACAAACCATTTCGCAAACATGGCCATCTCCGGTGATCCAGAGAATTCCATTCTTTTCTATTAATAATTTTGTTGACATTTAGGCTTTTCAGATCAGAATAAACATTTAAATCATTAAATATATATAAATTAAACATTTTAAACTAACATTATTATTATAACCCCACTTATATTCGTATTATGATTAATTTCTATCTGTCAATTTACTGTATAGTTGGTTGCCTATGCACATGGCTCACTTAAATATACTTACAACATTAAAATACAACTTTTTACACTTATTATATGCTAATTTATTAAAAATGCCCTCACATAAATATATTTTTATTAAATTCTCTAGTATATAACTTCTTAAAATAATCAAATACTTTTTTATATCTACTATTATGTAGTATATAACTTATAAATTATTTTCTATAAACCCCAATCGTCACAATATATATATATATATATATATATATATATATATATATATATATATATATATATATATAGCAGTACCCCTTGCTGAACTGTATATATTGTTATACTATGTAAAATTAAAAATAATATTGGTTTGCTTTTAATATTTTCAAAGTACAAAATAAAAGATATTTCGAAGAAATGAAAGTCCATTATCCTGGATTACCTGTAGCAAACAAAATTTAAAGATATGCATAAACTATTTTCTTTGTAAAATATATTCGAGTGACGTGAGTGAGCTTATTGAAATCGTGAACAATGCGAGCGGGTTTTCCAAATAGACTTGTACGTCGAAGTGAATAAGACAATAGAATAGGAATATTTAGAAAATATAATTCTCCGTTAGTTCTTAAGAATTTGTAGAAACCGATTAGCATGTTAATAGTTTTTAGGAAATTTATAATTGTAGGTAAAATTGTTGTTTCTTATCTAAATGGTAGATAAGTGTGATGAACTCTGATTGGAGAAGATTAAAAAAAGTGGGATAGAGGTATGTAGGAATGAGAGTTTAGTTAGATTTTTAAGAGAGAAAAGATAATCAGTTGTTTTTCCAAGGGTTCAAGGCGAACAGTCGTTGTTCTCTGGTAGTTCTCCATAGGTAGTAAGCGGTAGAAATGAATTTTTGTGAGTTTTCTTGGATTAAGTGTATCTGACGGAAGCTGATCCAGTAAAATATTGTTATAGTTTTCTACTTATATTCCAAGAGTCACTGTTCAGGCCGGAACGAGAGATTCAGTTTAACGAGAGGAGAAGAGGCTAGCATCGTTTGAACGATACGTGTATTTGGAGGAGATCATTAAAGACGATAAGCTCGCAATAATGTGTTGTAAGATTGCTGATTACCTAGGGGACAGCTAAGAATAAATAGTGTAGGCTACAAGGAACAAGGATTTGGACAACTCATCATCAGAGAGATAGTTTTACCATTCGTCAGTTTTTCTTTATTAACAACACATTTCTTAACAATTGCTTTAGAAAGGATAGGAATATTTTGATCAGGAGATTTAGAACAAAAATTTTGATTTGAAAATTTAATTTATATTGTATATACCATTATTTTTGAAGGTTCACGTACGTAGAACAAAATTTTGATAATCATTATATGAGATATTTTTTATTAAAGATATTTGAGTGTGAATTTTATTTCAATATATATTGTTGTATAACATATTTTTTTATTATTCCGGTATTCTTTGGACCTTACCTATCATATGTAAAGCATAGATATTGAAGCACGAGTGAAAGCCTGAGATAAGAAAATTAAATAGTGTGATAAAATCATAACTGCATCATTTAAATAAATTTAATTAATTAATTATTTAATGAATTAATTAATTCGCTAGTTAATTGCTTGGCGCACCTCAGACTTTTAATACACATTAATATATATATATATATATATATATATATATATATATATATATATATATATATATATATATATATATAATCTTCTGTATGAATTTTACTTGTTTATTGATTTTACTGGAATACAGAATTTCATAAACTCTTGCTACATATTTATTTATGGCCCTGGCAATAATATAACACACCAGGTTATCAGCTGGTTCCGAAGCATGTTCATTATAAACGGTAAAACTAATAATAATATTTTACATCTCTGCCATAGTATTAAAGTACCTATCTTATTCTTAATGACATTTATCTGAGTGAGTACTATTTTTATCGATAATTTTTTGAAATAATACTCAGTATTACTAAATACTGAGTATTTACTGAAATTTTTCGTTTTATCGAAATCTGGTCAAAGCTACCGGTCCCTAATTACCAAACTGGTTAATAAAACAGGGTCGACCTTAGTTTTGTCAGAAATGGTAAAATTTTTATTTTCAATGGATGAAGTTCAAGTTATTATATATCAACCTACCACTTCCAAGAAACAAGCAGTAATCGTAACGTCAATAAATAAAGTCAAATTGAAAGACTATCTTATAACAATTGGATCCATCATCAAACCAAAAATCATATTGGCATCCAGAATCACAAACAATGAAATATATGTATATTTATCCAGTGAAGATTGCGTAAACAAATTTCTGATCAAATGCAACAACACAATAAATATCAACGATAAACAACTTCCTATCCGCAGACTAATCTCACCCAATGAAAGGCTGTTACTGGCTATTACGTGTGTCCATCAATACCAGATCAGTTTATATAAGAGAAACTTACCAAATTAGAATTAAAATTAACTTCGTCCATAACTTATCTAAAAAGAGAAACACAGCACCCCAGTCTTAAACATGTTACAAGTTTTAGGCGTATTGTGTACATTTATCTTGTAAAAAATGTTGTTTCTAGTTCTATTAATATTACTCATGTTAACACTCCTTATCGTATTTTCCTATCACACGAAAGTCAAGCATGATATAATTGTAATCAACATTCATACCTCTACTAATTGTCCAAATACATAACGACACACAATCTGTTTCTCAAGAACAAATTACTTTACTCGCACAACTTGTACCAAAAGAAATTCAACCAAATCCATTTTCTCCAGTAGTCCCTGACAGGTCTAAAACTTCCAAAAATTTAAAACTTTCAGTTAACACAAATTCTCAAAATATTATTTACCCATATCCCTTATCCCATCTCCACAGGAAAACTAGAAGATAACACGGGAAAAACACAGTCAAAAAGAACTGCTTCCGAAATAACAACTCCCCCAAGTATATCGCAAATAGAAGATGCATTCACTTTACCGAAAAATCCTGTAAATAAAAAAATCAAGAAATTGTCTAAACAAAAATAGAGCACTGATTTCTTAGGATTAATTAGGCCCACCGAAAAACACGCAAAATTGGTAACGTTCAATCAAGCCGTAGACTTTTTCGAAAATGCGCTGTGACCAAAAGATCCTTTAAGCATATCCAAAACATATACAGAAATACAGAAAATACATCTCAATTTTTAAAAATGTTGTTAAATATGCATCCATATTATCAAAGTAAACGTATGAAAAGTACAAGAAGAAGAACACTGATGTCAAGGCTAAATTTATCTGAACTAGCAATACAATAGGAAACAGAAGACCACTTAGATATAATTATCAACAGAATCATCGTAAGAATAAAATGACGCATGTAGACACAATTCTGAAATGTAATATTAATATATTTTACAACAACTTTGAATCATTATAGTATATTTGAAGAATAAGCTGGAGTAAATTCTCAGAAAAAAAATCGGTTGCCTGTAAAGTCGGTTTTACGGGCGAAGATTTTACGTGACAACATATTTTTCTCGGTAGAATATTTATTGATATGAATATTATTAAATTGCACAATAGGAACAAGGAATTGAATGAAAATAAGAATTGCATTACCGATTTATTAGGTATTTTATATATTATTTATATTTTATATATTATATTTTTATATATTATTTTATATATTATTTATTTTATATTATATTATTGATCTTATTATTTTCTACAAAATTTATTTGAAAATTTTTTCGATATATCAATTAGTTGCGGAGATATCGATCATTGAAGTTATTGTTTGCTACCAGTATTTTATATATTTATTTTTTTCAGTTATAAAAAATTACTATTTCCAATTGTGTCTACCAAGTATGGTCACATGTATTTGCCTACATATTAAATAATAATAAGTACAGATAATGTTATGTGACGTTCACTTCTGATTATATATATTTTAATATTTTTAATTTTAAAGAATCAATTTGAAAATCAAAACACTTATTCAGATCGACGGTTCAAATTTTTGCCAAATAAATTTGAAATTAATTAAAATTTGTAAATGTAAATGGTAAAGTTGAAAATTAAAACATTTACTAAAATTGGAATTTGAAATTCTTGCTAAACACAGTTAAATTCTAACTCCGCGCGTGGTGATTGGTCGGTTTAGTTCGTTTGTTTGGTCGCCCTGTTTTGACAGGTTAGAAGTTAAAATTTGTTATTTTAAATGTTTGACTAGCAATACGCGCTGTTTCTTCTCAATCGACTGAATTACGATTGATTGCAGAGTGATTTAAACTAATAATTTACTTAACACTATCAACATTTGTCAATAGTATGACATAACCTATAAACTCAGTTTCTCAACTTTTGTGTCAATCTAACAATTAATCAATCAATCATAGTTTACGATAATGAAATATTAGTGTACAATTATTTACCTTTATTGTTGTAGTTGTTGTAAATGACGAATCTAAGCACTCCACATTTTCACTACAGACACAGCTGACGATACTTTCAACGATTTTCAACTTTAGCGATTCAACGCGCCTAATTCTCTAGTGCCGCGCGCAGCGGACCGATCATGTTTGAGTGGGAGAGAGACGCAAGGCATTCGCCGGTCCGGCGGGCCTCTCTCTCGTTCGGCGA
Source organism: Diabrotica undecimpunctata (assembly GCF_040954645.1). Classification (NCBI taxonomy): domain Eukaryota; kingdom Metazoa; phylum Arthropoda; class Insecta; order Coleoptera; family Chrysomelidae; genus Diabrotica; species Diabrotica undecimpunctata. Next base: position 90,494,704 of record NC_092807.1, on the reverse strand, counting down.
CTCACTGTAACAGACGTGAGCGGGCGTTACACTTTTTCTTAAATGACTCCGAGCCACAACCTAATTTAAGACGTTGTCACGTCAAAAAACTAAATTGTTAAGCATATTTTAGTACGTGTGCTTTTCGTACAACGTCAATATTTTAGCTTATTTTACGTAGGGTTTGACTATTTAAATAGAAATTTTTCCATGTCACATGGACTATCGTAAAATTTAAATACCTGTTATTGTTAGAACTGTGTAGCTTAGGGATTTTCAGCTGGTCATAGACGTACTTTAAGGGTATTACATTATTTGTTTCGGTTTGTTAGATATTTAAACCATTTTCAAAGCATATTATATTTATATAAATCTGTTTATTTTAGTAACGTTATTTATGGTTATTTTTGTCGTTATGATAATGACCCATTAAATAACAAGAAATAAAGAAACTCTTGAAATACATAGTTATTTAGTTAATGGTCATTTGATAGTTTAGATAGAAAAGGTCGATTAACGAAAGATGGTTTCTGATAAATGTGAACGCTATCTTAAATATTATAAATTTCGATTTTGTTTGGAAAACCAATTATTAATAAAATGGTTAATGGTCTTTAAATAGTCATTCATTATTATCAGAAAACTTTTGTTTAGTCAGTTATAAGCGAGTGAAGAGATCTGACACAGTTGTTTTTTGCAAGAGTGAATAGTGAGTTTATAGAATATGGAATTAACGTGTGATTATACACCAGTTAAAAAATTAAAGTTGAATCATTTATCACTTAACGAAAAGAGTATTATCCTTAACGTCTACAATTATTTTAAGCAACACAATCCTTCCAATACTGTTGATAGTATAGTTGAAATTTCGTCTAAAGTAATGGGATATTCAAAATCAACTGTATATAACATTTTAAAAGAGGAAAAATCAGCTGGTATAACGCCAACCAAACCGAGACCAGGAAGACCAAAATTGTCGAAAGTGAATGTGGATGAATTTTTCAAAAATGCAATTCGTAGAATGGTCCACTCATTTTTTTTTAACAAACAAATATCAACTTTAGATAAAGTTTTACAAGCCATTACCGACGATCTCGATTTATCCACAATAAGTCGAGACAAACTTTGAAAAGTCTTGCATGAGTTAAACTTTAAGTATAAAAAAGTGGGCAGACAGTCAATGCTTATCGATTCCGAAGAAATTGTGTGTTGGAGACGAGACTACCTCAGAAAAATAAAAAAAATGAGAACGGAAAATAAGAACATTTATTATTTAGATGAAACGTGGGTTAATGAAGGGCATACTCTAGGGAGAGTTTGGAAAGACAAAACTATAAAAACATGTCGACAAGCATTTCTGGAAGGATATTCACCTGGTTCCAAGGAATCAACAAGTATCGGTCGACGATTAATTGTTACCCATATAGGTAGTATGAATGGATTTGTTAAGGAGGGTTTACTTTTGTTTAAATCAAAAAAGACCTGTGATTATTACGAAGAGATGAACGGAGACGTGTTTGAAGAATATTTCGAACAGATGATTGAATTCATACCTAAAAATTCAGTTATTGTGATGGACAATGCAAGTTACCACTCTAGATTAGTTAAACGTTTACCAACTACTCAATGGAGGAAAGATGAAATTGCAATGTGGTTAACTTCTAAGAATTTAATCTTTGAAGATACAATGACAAAAGCAGAATTATTAGAGCTTGCTAAAATTAATAAACAAAATTATAAAAAATATGTTATTGAGGAGATAGCCAAAAAACGAGGAATTGAAATACTTCGCCTACCACCGTATCATTGCGAGCTAAATCCGATTGAATTAGTATGGGCCGAAGTTAAAAGTAACGTTGCTCGAAATAATACAACTTTTAAATTTTCAGATGTTACTATTCTTTTTCATAAATTAATATCCGAAGTAACGACTGAACATTGGCAAAAATGTATTAATCACGTTATGGATATTGAGAAAAATATGTGGTAGCTTGATTATTTAATAGATAGCAGTATAGAACCTATAATAATTCATCCCGGATCGGATAACACACTACTTAACTTTAAACTGTAGCTCAGAAGATTATTTTACATTTGAACTAATTGCCGACAACTTCATTGTTTATTTTTTATTTATTTTTTATTGCCAATATAATTTTCATTCTTATTTCCAATATTATTAGTATTAAGAATATTATTATTTATTAATAGGAATATATAAAAACTTACAGTTTTTGTGTATGTATTTTACGTTTCAGTATAATTTATTGTATTTTATTATTTTATATTAACTGTATGTTTCACAAATAATAGAATTTTTATTCTTTTTATGTGTATCTTTTTATTTTAAACCAGTATTGGATTGGATTAATTACTTTGTTCTAAATATCCAAATAAATTTAACGCAAACTTTACTCTTATTTTGAACGAAATTCCTACTCCACGTTTAGTATTAGGGGACCTTAACGGTTATAATCAAATATGGGGATGAACAAGTACTAACACTAGAGGTAAAGTGAAGTTAGTGGCACTCGAAAACTTAAACTATTGAACGACGGTGGAGCGACTAGAATGGATATACATACAGGAAAAACTTTAGTCATTGATCTTACCCAATGCGAACTAATCTTACCTTCAACATTTATCTGGGATGTAATCCCTCACTTATTTGGTAGTGATCATTTCCCTTTAAAAATATCTTTTCAATTAAACTATAAAAAAATTGATACAAATATAAAAAGGCGAAATGCCTCAAGGCGAAAGGGAGCACCTAGCAAGTTCAACTAAACATACGATATTCTCCTCCTTTCTGATGGCCTCATTATGTTCGATAGAGATCGTATGAGCAGAAAGCAACAAATTTAATAATATAAACATGAAAAGTACAGCTGCGAACTTTTTAATATTATCCCTAATGAAATAACATAGCAATCTAATTATTATTAACTGATGGCTGTGTGAACCTTGAATATAAATTAACTGTCAATGTTTCTGGTAAAAAATTAAAAGTCGGGAACCCAGTTTTCAATTGTAACTTAATCCTATATACATACAATATTTAACTTAATATGTCAAAAAAAAATAGTTTTAGAATCTCTTTATACAATTCTCTTTGTTCTAAAAATACACAACAGTCGAATTTCAAGAAAAAAACGTACACCGTAACATTTTTTGGTACATAATATTTTTTTTGTATACGAAATATGGACAGCAAATCTCGCTCGAGTAGCTCGTAAATACCCAGTTATCGCTTTAAAAAAATCCCCCCTCTTTTCACTTCACCACGTTTGATATGCGTTTAATCTGTGCGCAATTGTTCGGAAGAGCGAAAATAAAGAACGGGCGTAATATCCCTGTAACTCCTCTTTACATGTAGTCGAGGGTAGTCATTATTCAAGTTCTTGGAAATTGTCTGAATGTTATAAGCAGGAGTGGCTTTTATCGTTTTGAGTGCAAACTACATTAATAGTACTAAATACTCTATATTATGAATTTATACAGTTCGTTTCGTTGTGTATTCTTATCGTTTATACCGCCAATTTTGATTTTAGTCTAATCTTTGTATAATAAAGTATTGAATGTAGTTATATTTATTTATTTCTAAAGTTCTATACGTCTTAATGGCCTGGAGCGGAGAAGTTTATTTTTCCACTACAATTACTATTTACATTTATTTATATGATATACATTTATGATTTCTTATAGTCTTTTCATACAATTCTTAACTATTTCCTTCCAATGATTTTTGTCCAATGTTTTTTCTTTTTATTCTCAATAACTTCTTTATATACTTTCTTCCTTTCTTTCTTGGTCTCATTTGTTCCTTTTCCCATTCTTTTAATGTATATTAAATATCTTATTCTTTGTGATTTGTTTAAGGTCCCAATTTTTGGTTCTTTATTATTTCTTCTTCTCTATTCACCATCTAATTCGTCTAAGTCATTCGTCATTCTAATTAATCTAAGACGTAGTATCCTGTATAAAAATAGGAAGACTAAGATGGGCAGGACATCTGGCAAGATCACAGGAGAACAACCCTCCTAGAAGAATCCTTATGTCGCAACATGTGGGAAGTAGAAGTAGGGGTAGGCCAAAACTCAGATGAAGGGATAGTGTAGATGAGGATGGTAGACAAAATAGGCCCTGCAAACTGGCAACAGTTGGCAATGGATAGAACTGACTGGCGTAATAGACTTGGGAAGGTCGAGGCTCTTTTATAGGGCTGTAGCACCAATGATGATGATGATATTTGGATTTTGTCTTTTATTGCAATGCTCCATACTTTTTGTTTTCTTTTGCTATTATTGCCGTTATCTCCCCTTTCTGATACCCCTATTCGTTTAGTTGTACAGCCAAATAACTTCTTTGAACATGCATGTACTTTCTCATTCTATCTTCAATTTGAAGTTCTTTTCATTTGCTTTATCTATTTCTCCCATTATCATGTATTTTGTCTTTTCAAACAAATTATTTGAAGAGAAAAGTATTGACATATTTAAATTAACCAAAGTAACATATGGACAAAAGGCAGGTCCATTCTTAGCCATGAGATATATGCGTCAACTAGCCCTAGATTTTTAGTCTCAGTTTGCTTCAGCTGCAAAATCTGTGATACAAGACTTTTATGTAGATGATCAACTCACTGGGTGAAATGATTTACCTCTAGAGATGAAACTGCACCTCCAGAGTTAAACAAATCCTGAAGGCAGTTAAATAACTAGTTGCCTCAAGTAAATTCATTACGTATTCCAAGATATGTAGTTGAAGCATAATAGTCAAATTATTGATATTCATTACTTTTGTAATGCTTCCCTTAAAGCTTATGGGAGTAACATTTATATATGCAGCATTGATATAAATAATTAGTACCTTTCTCACATTTTATGTTCAAACACAAAGGTTGCATTATAAAAAATCCCGAAAATTGCATTATGTGCAACTTAGCTCTTAGGTGCTCTTAGGTTCTCATTTTATTAATAAGGTTATAAAAGCTCTATCAGTTTGTGATTGTTTATTTATATGTAGTCGGTCTTAAATATAGTGTTGAGTTGGTTAAACCTAGAACCATACCGGCTACAGGTATCTTTTATAAAACAAATGAAATTTCATATGCAACGAACCCTTACCAATGGTAATTTAACATATGACGAATTTTTTACTTTATTAACCGAAATAGAGTGTATCCTAAATTCAAAATCATTATTTGCTAGTTCAAAAGATCCATCTGATCTTGATCCCTTAACTTCTGTCTGTTTTTTGACATTACGTCCTTTAAGTTCGCTTCCTGAACCCAATCATTTACCAATTCCTTAAAACGGACTAATCAGCTCCAACATGTTTAACAATTACATCAACGATACTGGGCTAGCTTTTTACAGGAATATATCAGCTAATTGCACCAGTCATATAAATGGAACCAAAATTCATCCAAACCTCTTAATCCAGGTGCTTTAGCGATTATTCATGATTTAAGTTGACCTTTATGCAAATGGTCTCTAGGACGAATAGAGAAGGTATTTCCGGAAAGAGATAAAAAAATCAGGATTGCTCAAGTTAAAACTTCGAAAATCATCATAACCAGATTCTCCAGAAATCTTGCCCAATTGCAGTTAAAAGAATCTCAATGATTCTCTACCTATTATAATAAAGAATGGACTACCACAGAATTCAGTGCTCTCTCCACTACTATTTAGCTTATACCTCGCAGATATGCCGGAAACACAGTCAAGAAAGTTTGGATACGCCGATGACTGGGCCCTCACTACACAATGCAGAATACTAGAAATGTCTGAAGAAGTTCTGACGGCAGACTTATATATATTGGGCAAATATTTTCGCAAGTGGCGACTTCAACGAAATGCATCCAAAATAGAAGTTAGTTGCTTTCACCTGAATAATAAACTTGCTGGAAAAAAACTCAACATACGGTTTGAAAATACCACACTTACCCACAACAAAACACCGAAGTACCTGGGCGTAACACTAGACAGAACGCTATCATTTAAAGAGCATTTAACAAAAACTGCCCAAAAGTTGAGTACAAGAAATAACATTATACAGAAGCTCTGTATAATAGGGTTGTTGGTATTTGTTGTAGTTCCAGTAATACATTTAATGAGTCTGTTACGATAATGCACTTCATCGTTCTACTCTTTTCGAAGAAGATTGGGGCTTCCAAAATAGCTGTAGCCTCACCTGTTAGTATATTGCAGTTGGTTGGTATCGATATGCTATAAGAATTTTCTTTACAGTAGTAGGCAGCAGCGTGACCATTTGGAGTTTTAGAGGCATCGGTAAAGATTTGCAAATAATTAGGATAGTGGTCTAGAATTTCCATGAATAGAGATTTTTTTATTGTGGAATTTGTAGTTGATTTGGGATACTTGGTAAATGTTACGTCAATAGTTAATGGGTGGCTTGTCCATGGGGGATAGTTTACATTTATATTTAGCGATATATTGAGATGATTCATATCGAAAGTTGTGAGCTTTATTCTTTCTATGAGGGGTGTAGAGTTTTTGATATTATTGTTAGGAGGAAGTCCAGGGTTGCAGATGTGGAAAAATACAGGATGCTGTTTCTGGTATGATATCTTTGCAATGTAGTTCAAGGATAGTTGCTGTCATCTTATATGTAAGGAAGGTTCTCCAGTTAGAACTTGCATACTAAACCGGACTAGTTTTAAAAGCTCCCATTGCTAATCTCAAAGCTGTAGATTGAATACTGTTTAGTTTTTTGGTAGTGCTTTTACATGCAGCATCGTAACATATGCAATAATAGTCGACTTTAGTTCTAATTAGCGATTTGTAAAGCCTAATTAATATTTTATGATCAGCACTTCAAATTTTGTTGGATAATATTTTGAGTATATTTAATCTCTTATGACAGGAAAGCTGTAGTTTATTTATGTGCAAATTCCAATTTAAAGTTCTCTCAAAAGTTAGACCTAAAAAGTTTATTTCTTTTGACTGTTCTAAAGGTAAACTATTTAATGTTAGACTAGTTGTGAGGTGGGTTTTATTTTTATTAAAAATAATGTATCGTGTCTTTTCAGTAGAAACAACAAATCCCGTTTTTATCGTCCATTGCTGTCATTACATTATTCGATTTAGTATAAACAACAATGTCATCTGCGTAAAGACTAGCTGTAATGGGCGCTTTAATTACATCCATAATACTATTAAAAGCGATTAAGAATAAAATTGGATTAGGAATCGAACCTTGAGGAATTCTATTATCTAGTATCTTAGATGAGCTTTAACACCATTTATTCTAACTTGAATCGAGCGATTTTTTAAAAAAAAATTTATAAATGCAAGTATGTTACCTTGAATGTCAGTATCTTTCAGTGTTTGTAGAATACAGTGTCTCCATGCTCTATCGTAAGCTTGGGTTATATCGAAAAATATTGCTATTAGTTTTTGGTTATTTGCAAAAGCTTCATTAATTGAAGTCTGTAATGCAACGTGATTATCTAATATGGACCTGCCTCTTCGAAAACCACTTTAAAAGGGAGTAAGAAAGCTACTATTTTCTAAGTAACATATAAGACGGAGGTTTAAAATTTTTTCTAGGATTTTGCACATGCAACATGTAAGAGAGATGGGTCGGTAAGAGGTAGGGTGGTCTTTTTGTTTTCCAGGTTTTCATTTTTTTTTGTTCAAATTCCTCCATTTTAGCTATATACTCTTTAGCTCTTGTTTTTTTTTTTATAGTTCTCTTATTTTGATTTTTATCATATTTAAAATCTCTACATTTTTCTAGTTTCCTATCCTTTCCAGGCGATCTATGTATTGTTTTTCACTTCTGCTACATTCTTCATCTTTTTAATCACCTCCTCTTTTGCTTGTCTTATCTTCCGTGATATAATCGTCGCTATAGATTTTGTTACATAGCTTTAAATAGGCACACCCATTGCAGGAATGTAGTCATAATAACTACTAACCTTTTTAAGAAAAAAACAGTTATGGAAGCAGATATTTGAACTTTAAGTTTGACAGCAAATCCATTTGAATTCTCATATAGATTTTGTAAAACAACAGTTTTTAGTATTAAATTTAAAAACTACTTTTTATCAAGCGACCATATAATCCGGTAACAATATCAAATCCAATTATTCACAGTACAAAAATTTAAACTAATCGCAAAAATTAATAATCCTCGGAACACCTCGCTGAAACCACCACTGAATATGAAAATTTCAGTTAAGCTCTGAAGACTTGTAACCTTTTATGGAAATGAGTTCAGGTCAGCTTTTCTGACATTTTTTAATGTACGGAAGGATTTTTGTTGATGCAGTAAAAGGAATTTAAAGTACGGGGATGATCTACGGCGGAACAACTTCAAAGGGAATTTTATAAGAAGTTGCAGCTTTTTAGGCTTTTTGCGTTGAGGAAGTTGGTCTGGAATATTATTCATTGCCATTCGGTGGTTTATTTTAGCATTGTTTAAATAAAATTTGTAGGTAGGGTTTATTAAATTATTTTATTATAATCTATAGTTAATATACTTCGCATTTCACCCATTTCGACGAAAAATGTGTTGACTATTTTTGGGTTTGAAAAAGGTAATAAATATTAAATATTGTTTTGTATGGGTTTAAACCACAAATTAGTTATAACTAAAAGTACATTTTGCACCTATTTTCACGATTCGATTTTCAATCCAAAAATTGACACTTTAAACCAACTTAAAAGTTTCCCCCGTCTGAGTCTTCTTTCTAATAGACAAGCGATCTAACGGTTTTCTTATGACAATCATTGATACGTATCTGTAATCACTGCTTTTAATAAATTTGCTAAAAACAATATCTATTAAACAAAATATGAATAGATTAAACCTAAATATTTACTTATAAACACTATATACACAATGTAAAATTTCTATTTGTTGAAATGTGTTGACAGGTAAACTATATGAAAAAGTGACACAATTTTACTAAAAATGCAGAGAAAATTCTTTAAAATGAGGATTTGTAAAGTTGTTTTTGTTAATTTGTTGCTTAATCATTCAAAAGTTACTTCAAAAGTACATTTTATCAGAATAAATCATTTAACGATTAAAAGTTAATAAACATTGCTAAATATTTATTTTCTTATATATTTATATTTATTATAAATTTATAAACTAAATATTATACTCTAAATATTGTAAAGTAGGTTTGGAAAAGAACTGTGATTTTAAGCATATTTAAGCCGTACTCAAACTGTGGTACGCGTAGCACTGGTGGTACGCAAAGCACTTAAACGTGATACTCTATAAACTGGAAGGAAAGAAGAATTTTAATAAAATTTATTAACAAATGTTATCTTTTACGTTGTGCATGGCAATGAGTAATTTGCTTTTACTGATTCGTGCTAATTTTTGCATATAAAAAATGGATAAGTGGCTGAGACAACAGAACATCTGAAAATCCCGGTCAATCGAGCTCCACTTCAGAGGCGGAGTCTATACAGGGTGATGACAAAAACAGTTTTTTCAAAAAACTAAAATTGACGGTTAGGAAATATGATCCTAAATACATTAATATGGGATTTACATTCACGAATATAAATGATGAGCCAAGGTCCCAATGTGTAATCTGTTCGGAAATTCTTTCTAACCAGTGTTAGAAACCTTGGCTATTAAAACGCCACTTCAGTACAAAACATCTAGTGTTGAAAAATAAACCTAAGAATTACTTTGTTCAGAAGTTAACGGAGATGAGAGACACAAAAAAAATTAATGTCGAATTTTACCCGCAGCAACCAAAAAGCAGTAGAGGCATCCTTTCTCGTGAGTTTAAAAATTGCGAAGTGTGGAAAAGCACATACCATCGGTGAAGAACTAGTTCTGCCTGCCGCACAAGATATGGTAACGAGTATTTTTGGGGAGAATTGAACAGCTTAGCATTATACCATTATCTAATGATACCGTACGCCGTAGGATTAAAATAATGACATTAAAGGTTAAACAAAAATTGATAAACCGGATAAAATATAGTTTTTTTTGCAATACAACTTGATGAGAGCACATATGTAACAATATATATTTAAAACCAAAATCTAAGAAAAGTACTTATTTTGTGAGGCGCTAAAGGAACGAACAACTGCCGATAAAATATTCAAGAAAATCAATGATTTTTTTTGTGGAAAATGGAGTAGAATGGAAACAATGCATCGGTTTCTGTTCGGATGGTGACCGAGCCATTATAGGAAAATACGGAGGTGTAATTGCCAAAGTAAAACTGGTTGCAGAAAATTGTACTTTTACCCATTGTCGTATTCACAGAGAAGTTTTAAGAGCAAAGCGAATGCCAAATGAATTTAAACATGTTCTCCATGAAGCCGTTTAAATAGTCAATTTCATAAAATCTCGAGCCTTAAACTCGCGTTTATTTTTAAAACTATGCTTTGAAATGGGAAGTAATCAAATTCAGTTATTGCTACACATAGGGCTTAGATGACCATTAAAAGAAAACATGTTAAACAGGATATTCGAGTTGTGTTCTGAAGTACTGTGTTTTTGATGGAAACCAATTTTGAACTGCGTGATCGGCTACTAGATGAATTGTGGCTCACAACACTAGCTTTCTTAACAGACATATTTATATATATATATATATATATATATATATATATATATATATATATATATATATCTAAATATATATATATACATATATATATATATATATATATATATATATATATATATATATATATATATATATATATATATATATCGGTTTCAAAACGTCTTACGTCGTTGTCCGATGCCTAATTTCCGCGAATTTCTATCATTCCATTGTTCTTCGGTCAAGTCTCGGGAGCTCATTGAGTTTGTTATTCCCTCCTTGCATGTTCTTTTTGGTCTTGCTCGTTTCTTACGATTTGGTGGTATCCATTTCATGGCGATTTTTGGTAATCTTGTTTCTGGCATTCTTTGAACATGGCCATACCAAATAAGTTGTTTCCTTTCTATGTCTGTTACCAGTGATCCATCCAATCACATTCGATTCCTTATTTCATCGTTTCTAATTCTGTCTGCCCTAGATATTCAAAGTAATCGTCTAAATACATCCATTTCTGTTGCTTCGAGTTTTCTTTTATTGATTTCTGTTAGTCTCCATGTCTCTGTACCATAGGTTAAGCTGGTTTTTTATGAGAGATTCATATATATTGTATTTTCGTCTTTTACTAATTTCTGAGCTGCAAAGAACTCCGTTAAGGCATCAAATTGTTCTACGGGCCTGGGTTATTGGTTTTCTAATTTCCCCATTGTCTGTGCCTGTGGTGTCGAAATCAATTTCTAGGTCGGTATATTCAGTGCAGAATGCAATTTCGGTTGTGTCCATCTGAATGTTGGATAGTTCTGCGCCTATTGGGAGATATTTTGTTTTTTGTGTATTGAGTTCTAAACCCCACTTTTTGTATTCTTCCTGTAATTTTCTGGTCATATATGTCAGGTCTTCTTTATCGTTGGCTATAAGGACTAGATCGTCTGCAAACTGTAGGGTATATACGAAGTTTCTTCCAGGTCAATGACCATTCCTCTGCACTTTCTCTTCCACTGATATAGTGCTTTGGCCACGTAGATTTTAAACAATGTGGGGGATATGCAACACCCCTGCCGAAGTCCCTTGTTTACAGGAAATTTTTTTGAAAGTCTATTTCCAATTTTTATTCCCGACGTTGATCCTTCATAAAGCTGTTTAAGGGCGTTAATTACTGTGTGGTTAATGGTGTGGTTTGTTTCCTGCAAAACTTTTCATAGCTTTTTAGCGGGCACAGTATCATAGGCCCCAGTAGCATACCCACCCCAAGGTGGGTTTCTAGCTTGGTACTTGATCGTTTTTCTATTATTTGTTTCAAAACAAACACATTATCGGTGCAGCTCCTTCCCGCTCTAAAGCCAGATTGTTCCTCTTCTTCAATTAAATATGTCTAAACAGACATATTTAATTGATTAAATGACTTAAACTTAAGTTTACAAAGTAAATCACATAATCGATTTTCTGTAAACGACAAAATAAATGCTTTTATCAAGAAATGTTATATGATGAAAAAAAGTGTTTCAAACAAAGACTTGTAGTCGTTTATCAGTTTAGAACATTTTGTGGTTGAGCATGAAATTAAGATTAAATTTAACATAAAACAGCATTGTCAAATGCGAATTGATAGTTTTAAAAAAAATTTTGACGAAGACTATGCTCAGTTTCTTTAACCTTTGTGTCTATACCCAGGTACCTGGGTATCCTTGGTAATTGTTTTATCTGAATCATTGACGATAGTATAAATATTTTTATTCGAGCATCTAGTTATTCCTAAAATTATTTAGAACGAAGAGATTTATAATAAAAACCAAATAAAAAAAATGCATATAATATATTAAAATTACCTGGCAAAGTTTTTACACCATTACGTCCATACCCGTGGCACCCGGGTAACACTAATGTTTAGTAAATTATAAAAGTGATATGGAAACGTAAATAAAAGTTACATTTTAAACACGTTTTCCACACTTACTTATATTTACTGAGTGTTCGTTACATAGTGGACGATTACAAACATTACATGATTTTGCAGCGTCCAGTGGAATCTCGAAGTGGTAATGACTCTGCAGTATTACTTGAATCTGTAGGTAGAGGTTTTCCTAACATACACTCAATTCCTGACCTTAATAAAAAATTTCGGTATACATTTGGTACTTTAGATCTAGCAAAAATTGCAGGCATCACTAGTTGTTTCCCTAAGTCTTGTAGAAAAATTCTACGCTTACTGGTTTTAGTAGAACTCTGTGGATTATTCTCTGTATAAATTATTTAGGTTGCTAGGCAAGCTACGTCTAGGATATTGTAAAAGAAGGCTACTGGCCAACGCAAAGTTCTGCGTTTAGTGAAATAATGAGAAACCATTTTGTCCATGTTGTCTACGCCTCCTTTAGTTGTATTATAGAACTGAATTATTTCAGGTTTATTTTTTGGGCCACTTACATTATCGTTGTCATGCATTGTTGACAGCAAGATAACGCTTTTTTTTTTCTTTTTTGGTACATATGAACAAATAGTAACACGATCTGCACTGAATACGTGTAATGACGATTCAGGCTCACGCTCTGGCGAAGGCAGCATTTCTTGTGATATATGGTTTGTTTCTTTTCAAAGTACCAACTAATGATAAATTTCAAGACAACAGGAGACGGGCTAGTGGAAGAGTTGTGAAAAAATTATCCATTGTTATTTATGTTTCGTCCAGAATTTTTGTATCGGTAACACAAATATTTTACTACGCGTTCACCTTGATTAGTTTTACGTCCAGTCGAATTTTTTCCAGTATAAATTTGTCCAGTAAGTGGATACGAATTATTGGCGTCACAAACCCACCAAACCTTGATGCCATACTTGGCAGGTTTTGCTGGCATATATTGCGTGAAACGTGTCCTACCTCTAAAAGGAAATAACTGTTCATCCACAGTAAGAGAATCCGACGGTACATAGTTACGACGTAAATTATCATTGAGAAGATGGAATATATCTGTAATAGCTGCAGCTTTATCATTTTGCAAACGTTCTGCACGTGTTTTGTCATTGTCAAACCGTAAGAATCTGCTGATGCTCCAAAAGCGATTTATGCCCATACTTGCTCGGTACAAAGGATGAGAGTCTGTTTTCCATAAATCTTTCGAGTACTCTGAATTTGAATGCCGTACTCCTGCTGTAATAAGAATACCTAAGTATGTATCAAATTCTTCTGTTGTGAGTGACTTCCAAACATTTCGAGGTTTGTCGGGGTTTTCAACATTATACTTTTCACAAACGCTATTAGCTTTTCGATTGGTTTCGCCTATAATTATGTCACACATTACGTCACTGAAAACACATTTGAATGTATCTCTAACCGAAAGAGTTTTAGTAGAACGTACTGGGCCCGTTTTTTCAAGCAAAATGTTACGTTTCAGTGTTCGACCTGCAGTAAACGGTTTTCGTTGCCAAATCGTTTTATCTTTTGCAACCAGAACATCACTTTGGAAAGAACTTGAAAATCGTCAAAATCTTCATCACTACTATCGTCGCCGTCGGTATCGAGTTCAATCTTAATATTGATATCAGTAAAAACGTCCTCTACGTCAGAAGCTTCATCTTCATCCGGTTTGCTTTGCGAAACATAGTCCTCATCTGATTCCTGGTTTTCGATATTTTTGTCTACTTCCTCATCTATATCGTCTATAAATTGTTGCAAGTACTTCTGTTGCTTTTCATACGTCATTCTAAAATTGAATGATCTATGTATAAAACATTTTAAAAATAAACTGTAATAACTTACCTTCTAAATTTGCTAGCACTCACTTCTCTTCTTGCCACTATTACAAGTAATTACAACATAAAACACGCATATAGTCACAAAAATATTAACAACTTGTAAGCACAGTTAAATAAACACTGATAGCAAACAAAGAAAAATCCCAATTGTCTGTTATTTTCGGAATGTACAAGCGAAGTTTACCGAAACAATGCCGGGTACCTGGGTAGCACGGGTATAGACTCCCGTATCAGGTACTTGGGTATTGACATAACGGTTAAATACGTCAACCATATATTTTGTATAGCATCTTGGAACATTAAAACAGGATAAAAAAGAGTCTTTAATAGAACTATCTTGTGATAAGGGTTTGAAAATAGAGCTTTTAAAATTAGAATTAGCCGAATTTTGGCTATATATTAAAAATGAATATCCAGCCTTATCACAAACAGCATTGTTATTTTTTACTTCCTTTTACGACCACCTACCTGTGTGAAACTGGATTTTCTGCTATGCTACAAGTAAAAAATAAATTTCGCAGTAGACTTAATCTTGATCCAAATTTACGAATGAAACTAATCACAATTGATCGATTTACTTGTTGTAGCTGTGCAGAACTATCCTTCTCACTGAATTTTTGGACCAGATTAGACTGTAAGTTTGATTTTGTAACATCTATAATGCCCTTGTTTAAATAAATACATTTTTGCCACAATTAGTAAATTCTATGATCTACTTTCTTAATATATGATACGCGATTGACTCGCAAGAATTTATATAAGTGATAAGTGTAAAAAAAAGTTTGAGAATCTCTGATATAAACAATTAAAATAACTCAGATTTAATAAAAACAAGTAGGAAGTTAATTTTTTTTAATAGCCATGTCGCAATTTTACATGACTTGAGAAAAACATAATGTCTCAAGGCCTTTAAAACCCTAGTTAGCCTTTTTTTCGAAAATTCGTTGGAGCTTTGTTTATAAACAAAAACTAATTTAAAAGGATTCAAACTTAGGCGAAACAAAAAAATTTTAAATGAGCTGTCCATAATGCATCCAAGATAAAGACTTTTGTAAAAAATGCATTTGATTATTTTTGAATTGTTTATTTAACTGAGAAATATTTTTAAACTATTTAAAACAAATATTTATTTTGTGAGATTTAACTTTTTATTATTTTTATTAGTAGAAAAGTTTGTGAAATAATAAGCAACTTAAATATTTATAATCCACAAGGAAACTAAATTCCTGTAGCTGGCTGTATACCATGTATCACAAAAAATTTATTTAAAAATTCATTTATAGAAGGTATAATATTAAAAATACTATCGGGATACATCACAGAACGTTTTCGGAATTAATAATCCATCATCAGTGCTATCCTGGAAGTATAACCTTTTTGATTAAATCAAACATGAAATTTAAAATTTTGAACTAGGTTATTACAAAAATGTGGTATAACTTACTGGATGTACATGTTTAAAGACACTAAATACATGGATAAAATCCCTTAAAATGTTGGTAAATTAACTTTGAGTTACATTATATAACTTTATAAACTATGATGTGTAAGTTACAACAGGAATATATAACATGGCAACGTAAGATCCCACTGGAGGTTGCTAGTCCTGAGACGAAGTGTCTACGAGGACTTGATAGCAACTGATTAAAATGACATGTTAGGATAAAAGTCGGAACAAAGCAGTTAAAATTTTATTAATAATAACAGTATCAGCCATCAATATGTTGTAGTTTGAAGTATGGTTTATCCTAAAATTATGTTGTGAAATTTGAGAAATTCTTAGTAATGCAGGTGAACTAAAGTTTGGTAAAAAATTGTGAGTGCAGGTAGGCAACCAACTATACAGATATCTGAATTTAGTGGTGGTGAACTAAAGATCTTTATAAAAGGCCTATATGTTTTTTTAACACTTGGTACCTGGAATACGGAAAGCAGATATTTGTAGGAAGTTGATTTTTTTTCTTAAATTTTCTTATTACATTGATGCCCTTTTCATTCCAATTTATTGTTCTAGCAAAGTTGTAAATAATTTAGGAGACATGTTGCCTCCTTGCCGAACGCCTCTTTTAATACGAAAGGTCCCAGTATCTTCATGAAGTCTAACACAGGCTGTAGCATGCTGATAGATGTATCTGATAAGGGATATGTATCGGTGATCTATTCTACATTTTGTTAGAGCTTGGAGCATTTCACTTTGATTGACTGTATCAAATGCTTTGTCAAAGTCGACAAAGACAAGTATCAGGGGTCTATTATATCCAATGGTTTTTTCAATCAACGACTTAATGATTTGCAAATGATCATTTGTTCCGTATCCAGCTCTAAATCCTGCTTGCTCACAAGGTAGAAGTCTAGTTTTGATGTCAACCTATTAGATATTATCTTCATAAATAACTTATAAACGTGAGATAACAAGCTAATAGGTCTATAGTTCTTTAGTTCTGTTATATCTCCCTTTTTGTGTATGACTACTATAACAGCTTTATTCCACTGAGATGGTGTAACCTCTTTTGAAAGGCATAAGTTATATAATTGTGTCAATGCATTCAATACTGTCTTTCCAGTTTTAAATACTACAGCAAAAATTGTACAAAAAAAATATTTTATGGAGTACGGTATAAAAATCGACCCTTTCATATAAATATCTGTAAAATACGCAAGACTGGCCAGGGAGCTTTAAGGTGTTCAAGAAAAAAAAACTCAGTTTAAAGTATTATCCACCAAAGAGCTATTAAAAATCATCCAAAGCTACGATGAGAAAACCGTCGACGGACCACAAAAAAAGTTTTTTTACCTTTGCTTTTTTAAAAGCGTAAAATAAAAAGTAACAAATATTTTTAAAAATTTTAAACGCAGAATGAAAGATTACATTATTACGTAGGGCCGAAAGTCCCTTAGAATAAACAAAAAGTTTTTTTGAATGAAATATTTGAAATGAAAAATGACACTAAATTTTTTGTTTTTTTTTTTCACCCCTGTAACTTATTATATTAAACATTATAGAAGTTTTCAGGAACTCTCGGCCCTCAGTAATAATGTATTTATTTATTCTGCGTTTAAATTTTTTAAAAATACTTATTAGTTTTTTTAGGATTCGAAAAAAATGAATGCATTTAAAAAGCATTGGCCCGAAATTTTGCGCCTACGCTCTTAAACTTGCTTTGAGATGCAATGAGGCCGTAAACTGCAGATTCACTTTTCCCAGAAGAAACGTGATATTATGGAAGAATTTACGGGCCGATTGAATACAACAGCATTTTTTCCAAAACAAATCAAGGCAGTTCGAAAAATTTGGCAAGCAGCAAATGGCTGGTAAGAAATTGATCAAACGAAAATGTATGCCCAGTTAGATTATTTTTGTTATTAATAAAAAAGGGTGACAAAAGATTTTATCAGACTGACTCTTTCTTATCGTTCACACCAACAGGAAGGATGGATCTTGGTTCAAAAACTGTTCACTTAGAATCAACACTGTTAGTGTTGTTACACCGAAAGTGTACAAAAATGTCAGCTGAAAAAATTGGAATAGACACAAAAAACATAAAATAATAAACCATTGTCATCGATCTTCAACTATGACAGCCTTTTTGAAGCAAAGTGTTACTGAACATGGGTTAATTAAATTAACGGGTCACTCAAATGCAAGTTCTCTAAAACCATATCTGCAGCTGAATTCTAATCACCACCAGAAGTTGATCGAAAATATCGGAACAACAAATGAAGCTGGACCTTCGAGCTCCCAAATGCGACAGGTCAATAATACACAAAATCATGCTTTGGTAGAAAAGAATGGACAAACTACTATAGCTTATAATTGTACATTATTGTACAAAACATAGTTGTATATTATTGTACATTTAACCCTAAGATGCATAAGCAAATATTAGTAATAAAGTACTAAGATAGATATGTTCTTTAATTGTTGTCTAATATTTATTTAATATTTCTTTGTTTAAAATAATATAAGCATCAACAAATAATAAATACCTGATAAGGAACTACTCAATACAATTCTTGCATATTAAAACACTGTGTTCTTTGCAAATTGGACAGTTACACTTCTAACAAATTTGTGTGCTTATTCTTGCAATGTGTGAAGGGCACTCGGAACATCTCCTTTTCTCTCCATGAGCCAAACCTATCCCTAAATTATCTTGAGGAAACTCGATTAAATTACCCATATGTCTTCGGATTTTGTTTGTAAGTTTAGGGTTTCTAGCCCATCTTTTCATAAATGGTAAAACTAACTCATTTACTAAATCAAGTATCGTGTTTTATTTTTTTTTTCTAGGAAAATTTTTATTTTAATTTGTATAAAGGAGAAACGCGTTAAGAACTGCTACATCCGTAATGTTGTACCAAACGGCAAGAGCCAACGTCTAGTTTGATGAATTATCGTGTAGTTACTGATCATATGGTCCATTTTATTAACCCCACCTTTTGTTTGGTTGTAGAATTTAATAATTTGGAGCTTCTTTGCTTCACTTCCAATATCTACAGATTAATCATGGTGCGTTGAACTAAGAAGAATGACAGCTTTATTTTTCTTTGGCACGTAACTTACCAAAATCAAATTATCATTGAATCCAAAAATAGAGGAAAAAACGGATCTTTCTTTTGAAGCTTAAAATTCGCATGGGATCTTTTTCTTATTTTTTCGCAATGTCCTAACACAAGTTAATCCTATAAACAGTAAATGCTGTGCTAAAGGGATGCTAGTAAAAAAGTTGTCAATTGTCAAGTTGCGACCAGAATTTTTTATGGAAGCGGTCAAGGACCTTACAATATTTTCCCCTACATTTTGTTGAATATTTTCACCAGGTTGACGACCTAAGTATATCTGACCATCAACTGCTCCTGTTTTACTTTCACCAAGCCAAAAAAATTTAATGCTGTAAATTTATATATATATATATATATATATATATATATATATATATATATATATATATATATAATATATATATATATATATAGGACATAAGTAAATTTTTCAGTTTCCAACCTAGTTGAACGTGTTCGTCGGTCGTCAAATCGTATGAATCGTCTTATATTTTCAAACCGATTTACTGCCATTGTAGCTTTATACAGTGGGTTTGATGACTTGTCTAAGAATAACTCTCTGACAGGCGTATCCCAGTTCTTCTCGACACCAGATAGTAGCAGCAGGCCCAAAAATGCGTTTATTTCGTTTTTTTTTTAAATTTTGGCCATACTTCTTCCTTAATTCTGAAATATTTGTCAGATATGTATGACTGCAAAAGTTTTTAATATTGTTTAGGAATAATTGTTTTAAGTTCATGGATTAAACTTTCATGCCATACTTTGTTTACGTCTATAGACATAGCTATGTCTACAAATATTGTAGAACAAACTTTATTTTCCGTCTAATGATTGCCTAATTATGTTTCTTAACGTAATAACGTATACCTCATGAATCGTAGAATTCTAGTTTTTAAAGTCTAGTTTGTGGTTTGGAATTATTTGTTCTTCTTTTATTACTGGTTTTATCTTTTAAGCAAAAGTTGGCAATCGAATAATACATGTTTTACAGTTTTTTAGATACTTATCGTAGAGTATGCAGTTAGGGTTTAAATTGTAATTGCCTATTGTATTTAGGAAATCTGTTACTAGTGCATGCCCGGTCAATATTCCTGTTACTGTTCTCAGTTTGTACCTGCCCATATAAAGCAGTTTCCCTATTGTTTTTCTACATGGTTCACCAATGAAGATTTTTCAATGTGTATATTTTAAGAATCTCTACCAATATTGCTCATGACTCTCTCTGATCCAGTCCTCTAAAGCCCTACGAACTAGTCTTTGGAACTCCCAGAGTTACAGCCGGTTTGTTTGATTCGCTCGATCCTCGTTTTGCAAGTTAATTTGCTTTTTCGTTGCCTTCGATTCTCTGATATTCTGGTAACCAGACAAGCCCAATCTTTTTCTAGTCTCCAAGTTTATTCAGTTCTTTGATGAAGTTTCACTGACACGCCAGTACTTTCTGTGCCGTTTGAACGTCAGATAATATATGGATCTGCTCTTTTTCAAAAGCTCACTCATTGTTTCATTTTGCACGTTGCAGTTTTACATAAAACACAGCTTAAAAATTGGTGAGGTTCCTCAATAAGGCAAATCTTTCGCTAATCATTGGATTATTGAAGTATATTTCTACCCCCACACCATTAGTATTTTGGAACCATCTGTATACCAGATCTTACCATGTTGGTTATGGTACTCCTTGTTTCTCCATACATTCCTGTCTAAAATAGATACCGCATATAAATTCTAAAATTGTATTTTTCTGTCATGCCATCTGGATTATCATTAAAAATTTTCTTTATTACATTCCTTGTGATACTCATATGCCCCGTCTCTTTATTGCAAAGTTTTAATTTTGCTTCTTCTTGTATATTCAAATACAAGGAAGGTAGGCCTAGTAGAGCCTCCATAGCCGCTGTTAAAGTAGTACGCCTAACATCATTTATCCACATACACGCAAGTCCTTGTACTTTGCTGAGTTTGGTTTTTGCAGCTGTTTGAAACGTCTTTGTTTACCACATCGTTTAATTACCATGGTATATACTCAGTGCGCCATGTTCGGTTTTAATCGCTATTTCTTCCCAAATATATGCCTGACCCTTATATGTATTGTAAGGGCACTGCTCGTTATATTTTTTCTAATTGCTTCTTTCAGTGTACTATAACCCCAAGTTCCAATTTTAAAGTGTAGTATAACCCCAAGATACTTCTACCTCTCTATTTGGCTGATGTTCTTGTTCCTGCAGCATTATAGGACCTTATCCCTCTAGTTTTTACCTGCGTGTTAAGGCGATTATAATAAATTTGTGGAGACTTATATTTAGTCCCTCTCTATAAGTCAATTATCTCACGAGTTCTAGGGCATCGTTGAGGTGATCTCTGATAACCGTATTGTACTTTTCTTGTGAGATGATTACCAAACCATCTGCATATCCAATTGTTTTATGACCATTTGCCTTTAAAGTTACCATTTGCCTCCAACGGTAGTTGGTATTTACCACTCTATTTATGAGCACAGATTCTATTCAGTTTAAATATATGCCCTTGACACCTTTACATCTCACGACATTCGTTATGGATATTATCGAAGTGTTGTCGAAAGCCCCGTCTATATCCAAAAGTCTTCCAGAATCAGCTCTTTATATTTAATTTTGTTCTCCGCTTTTTTTTTAAAGTCTGTAGAGTGCTGTCTTGGTTAAATTTTCTGCTTTATAGACGTATTTTCTTGATGTATTGAAGTGTGTACCAATGTTTCATCCCTAATGTAGCTGTCGAGCAGTTTCTGTAATGTTTTCTGTATGAATTACATTGGACGCTTTGGAGATTTTGCCTATTCCCCTCCTCTTTCCCCGGGTTAGGAATGAAAGTAACTCTATTTTTTCTTCATGCTTTAGGTAAGTACCCAAAGGCAACACTACTTTTAAGTACATTGAATATTTTGCTATACAAAAGTTTCGGTCCCTTTTGTAATAACACTGGATATATAGGTGATAGGCATTGATTCTTGGTGATTAATATGGCTCGCATGAGTTTATTGCCCATACTACTTTCTTATAGTTATTCTGTTTGACTGTCTACCAGTTAGTTCTTGAGGACCTCTGCAGAGCCTCGTTGCCTAATGATTCCCAGTTATTGGTAATTCAACTATTTGTGATCCAGGGAAGTAGACTTTGAACAGCTCTTTAGCCGTGTCTCTTTCTGTATTTGTGAGAAGATGACGACTTAGTAAATATTTAGATTAATTGAATTTATATCCCAGTGGTAAAAATTACTGTCAACGCAACTGTTGATATTATTATATAGTTAATGATGAAGTGTTGGTAGATATAAAATAGGTAATGGGCTAATATTAATAAATGATATAAAAGAAAAGATAAAATTTTGGAAGCAGGATGTGTAAAGATAATTGTAAAGTGGATATAAATGTAAATAGAGATAAAGAAATTAAATAAAAAAGAAAAAAGTAAAACAAGTAAAAACAGCAAAATTCTTAACAAGTTAATTAAAAATAAAACAAATTTGTTGGCCAGTTCTAAGAACACATTGTTATTTTTGATAAAAACAACGATTTTAAAGTTAAAAAAATTTGACGAAAAAAAAACAATATCGTTTAAGTTACTAACAGACGACCATATACTATATTTTAGAAAGATGTACTTTATTATTATAAAGTCATATAACTCGTAGAGAGATCTCCATTTTCGTGCATATGTCAATAAAACGGAACATATTTTATTTGTCTGGAACAGATTGATAGTAGCTTTGAATGTAGTTGTAAAAAGACAAATTTTCGAATGAAGTCATAAAATTTTTATGACCATAATGTATAAGCTCTGTAAAACACACATGACTTTAATTGTAGTCATATTTCACCTCCCTGTTACTGCAAAATATCTCCGCAGTTTATTGCTTTGAAATTATAGTGGTAAAAACGATAGTACTTGAACAGTCATTTATAGTTTAGAGATTTAAACTTGTGATTTAGTAAATATATATATATATATATATATATATATATATATATATATATATATATATATATATATCTATATATATATATATATATATATATATATATATATATATATATATATATATATATATATATATATATAAATGTATATAAATATATATGTAAATATAAAGTATTATTTAAGTAGTTGCCTTTGAGGAAAGGATGAACAATAGGAAAATAAATTAAACCAAACAATTTTGTGATACTAAACTATTAAATAATTTATTAAAAAAGAATCAAAAAATAATTAAAGTCAGACAATTTTACAATTAATCAAAATCGTATATTATAAGCGCTAATCCGTATAATTAAAATTACAAATTCATTAAAATTCTTATACAAATTATCAATAATTCTTTGGAATTGTTTTTTTTAATTTTTTTCACTCAGGTGGCTTCCAATCCAATAGTATCTTGGTAGGCCGTGGTACATTTTCGAACCAAATAATCTGTTTTTATTATTGTGGTTGTTCTGTAGATGATTTGTCTTGATGATTTGTCTTGATGATTGCATATTGCATATGTGCATCATTCTCGATATACCTGCTGATCTGCGCCAAAAATTCGTTTACAGAACAATGAGTTCTTGTTCCGTTCTCTTAGTGAGTTGCCATGTTTCACATCCACTAAGTACAACCCTTTTAAAAATGCTATTATATGGCTGTATCCGTTTCTGTTTAAAGATAGTTTTTGGATAAAGTAGGGAGTTTAGTAGGTATGCCTATTATTTGTTTTTTTTTATGATTCATTCTTCTATTTCTGATTTAGTGCATTCCTCTCTTTTCACTTTGAAATTATTGTTTTGTATAGAACCTAAGTATTTAAACTGCTTGACTTGCTCGATTTTTTATCCAACGATCATATATCTTTGCATTCGGGTGATTATTTTTTCCTATGATTATTGTTTTTGTCTTGTTAATATTTATTTTTAAACCCAATGTTTGTCTTGCAAGAGTTAGATCATTCAAAATACATTGAAGTTCTTCGATGTTACCTGCCAATATGGCTGGGTCTTTGGTATACCTAATTTCAATTGTAAAGTTTTTCAACATATAACTTAAACAACATTAAAAAAGTAAAAAACCTTACCTTACCACTTTTTTTATTAATAAATCTTCCGTTTCGTCAAAAGTTTGAAGACCTTCTGTTGGTGTCTGGTTCCAATACAAATTGGCGATAACTCATATATGCTTGACATCTTGGCTCTTTTATCTAAATTTTATAGACATTTTATCATTAATTCTTCTTCTACGTTATCAACTAGGGAATATACATAGAAAAATGTCCTTTCTTTGATCTAAACAAATCTTTAATGTTTGCGTACTAAAGATAGCCTCTTTTATACAGTTCCATTTTTAGAACCAAATTGAGTCCTGTTACTAATGAAGAAAAAACATTTTATCTTCTTATGGAGAAACTGTTAATCTTACGGTACTAACGAAATACTAATTCTGACTGTAATGTTTATAATTTTTGTATTTTCTCTTATTTTCCTGGAGAGAAGCTTCATTTATATTATGTCACATTCTTAACGAGACAGTCCATACAAAGTTAGCAAGTACATAAAAATAAAAAGGATTTAAAAACATTAAGGCACTTTCAACGATATAATGGATTTCATTTCTATTAGCTGTTTGATGTCATTAGTTCACATTTTAAATGCCAAAGTAGAACATTTGACTTAATGTGTTTTTGATAATTTTTTTTTCTAATGGGTATTTATTAGCAATTTCTAATAGCAATACAAGAATAGTTGACTAGAATATTAAATAGAAGAAATATGTTATTACTGAATTAGTTTTCTATTCAAAAATATTCCAGTTTTAAATTTTGTAACGTTATTAATATTTGAAATGTTTTGGTACAATATTTTCTTAAAAAAAATGTGATATTATTAAAGAATGATTTATTATTAATATTCAGGTCTTTACCTATTATTTTAGCGTAACGATTGCATCTCTTAAAGGTCCTCTAGCGTAACAAATTGTAAAAATAAAAAGAAGAATTTTGTCCTAGTTATGTTTATCATTTACATATATTTACAACTTGTATATCGATTTCAAACAGGCGTTTGATGGAGTAGATCGACAAAATATGTTAAAGCAACTATCTATGTTAGGGATACCCAATAAGTTGGTTAAACTTATACGAATGACTCTGGAGGGTTCCAAAGCTATGGTGAGAATAGATGGAGATATGACGCAGGCCTTTGATATTGAAAATGGAGTTAGACAAGGGGATGCCTTATCAACAATTTTTAATCTAACTTTAGAAGCTGTTGTTAGAAAACTGGATATAAACGGCTGTATTAATACAAGATCTATGCAAATATGCGCATATGCGGATGATGTTGCCATAATAAGCCGCAACAAAAGTGTATTAAGCGAAAAAGTTATAGAACTGAAACGAGAAGCTGCTACGTTTGGTCTATATATAAATGAAAGCAAAACAAAATATATGGAGTGCACAAAATCGAATAAACATGAGAATCTGAAGGTAGACAACCATACCTACAAATATGCCTCCACTTTTCCCTACCTAGGCTCAATAATAAATGACAACAACAACATCAGTCAAGAAATACAAGCACGGATTCTTAGCGGTAATAAGTGCTTTTATGCATACAAAGACTTAATGAAAAGTAAGTTACTGAATCGTGAGTCTAAGCTGAGAATCTACAAAACAGTAATTAGACCAGTGGTCACATATGGATATGAAACGTGGACCCTCTCAACCACTGATGAAAATCAACTGAGAATATTTGAGCGCAAAATACTAAGGAAGATATTTGGACCAACCCAATGCAGCGATGGTTCGTGGAGAATTAAAATGAATCACGAGCTGGATGAACTAATGCAGAGCGCAGATATTGTCAGATTTGTAAAGTCACAAAGACTAAACTGGCTTGGTCACCTAGAAAGAATGCCAGATAATCGAGCTGTAAAAGTAGTCCAGAGATGGAAGCCCCAAGAAAACAGAACAAGAGGAAGGCCCCGTAAAAGATGGATAGACGACGTAGAGAGGGATCTTAAAACCATGAACATCAGGCAGTGGCGAAGGAAAGTATCCGACAGGGCAGAATGGAAGAACATTGTTAAGCAGGCCAAGACTCACAAAGGGTTGTAGCGCCATTAGAAGAAGAAGAAGATGTTTATCATTTACAAAGCTTTTCTGGTTGTGTTCATTATTTATAAAGCTGTAGGTGTAATAAAATGTTTATTGTTATGTAGATAACGACATTGTTTTGTTTTTTTTCTTTTTATGGCCAATAGCCAATTGACCAGACTATTTTATAATTTGTATTCACAGAACAACAATCAGAGATCCGAGATAGATTGTTATATTGACCATTGGAATTAAGGATTATTGCAATCTCATCTCTACAGTATATTTATTATAATGCCCTAAAACAAATTTTTTGGTTATTTTTTAGCCTTATTAGCAATACAAATAAATAAGTAAGTAAATAAGTAATATGCTTTATTGTCACTAAAAATTGTACAAATTTTATGGACAAAGCTTATAATAGGATAATAAAGAAGAAAAAATCAGAATAAGAATCATGTGTATTTAAAAAAAACAATAAAATTTTTCCAAACTTAAACATAAAAAATACTACCTAACTAAGAACCTACAAACTTCGTAAAGTGTACCTAACAAAAAAATAAAAATTTGGAAAGCAGATTATTGAACTAAGGGCTCAAATATTTCACCTGATTGTGCTAAACAGTAACCAAATCTGTCATACAGATTTCTCCTCATATTTTGGAGTAGGGCTGGTGTAATTCTTGCAGGAAAAAAAAGTATTTTTGCCATTAATTCGACTAGGTTTGTGGCCCTTTCAAACTGACGCTTATAAATGTTTTCTTTGAGAAAACCCAAAAAAAAGAAATCATTAGGCGCTAAGTTACAGGACCTAGCGGGCTATTTAATTGTACCACTTGTACTTATCAATCGAATAGGAAACGTTTGATTGAGAAAGCCAATAGTTGCTCTAGTGTTGTAAGCCGAACACCCATCCTGCTGGAAATAAACCTCCTGAAAATTAACGGGACGGCATCGAACTGCCGAAATAATCTCATTCTCCAAAATTTGTAAATATTTGGGCCCGTTTAGGTTTCCATCGATAAAAAATGGACCGACAATATGGTCACCTATTATTCCAGTCCAAACATTTAACTTTTGCGGATGCTGCATTCGCACTGCAACACTAAGGTGCTTATTTTTCCGAGAATAATACCTTGCAATGGATGGATTGTGTTTTTAAGTAATAAAAATAAAGATTTATCAGAAAATAAAATATGTTTTAAAAAGTGTACATTTTCATTCTGTTTATCTAACATAAATTCACAAAACTCCATCCGCCTAAAGTAATATACCGGAAACAGTCCTTATGTTGGTTGTATCTTAAAACAGTGATACCCATTCCTTTTGAGAACTCGCTGGACAGTTCGAGCATTCACGTTAAATTCCCTAGCAATTTGTACACTATTGCAGGGTTCACTAGCTTCCACAAAAGATCAAATATCAATATCCCTGTTTTGACGCTTTGACAGGTTTAACACGTGGTTCATTACCTTCATGACACTTTTTACCACTATTTACACATCCCGAAGCTTAAAAATGTTTATTGGTATTGTTAACACTTGGTGGGGGTCTATTTTCGAAGGCAACAAGAAATAAATCAATTACTTCCTGTATGGAATGACCCTGAAAGTACCATGTTATAAGTTGCACTTTTGTTTGGACGGTATACAACGTTATAGGCATTTTATTAATTATTTGTTTATTCTTTCAGAACATCTTTTGAAATTTTAAATGTCAATGTGACAACTACGACAATTCGTACCTACTGTGAAATGAATATAGAGATGGAAACGTGTAACATATCACAGCGATTGCCATTGTGTTGTATGGACAATAAAATAATGCCGTGATGTATATACACACATAATGTTTTTTCCAATATAAATATTTTAGTTAACTACTTTCTTTTACTTTTTTTTACTTTTAAAAAGTAAAATACCTCCTTAAATGTATTTCACAAAAGTTAGATCGACAAAAATGTTTATCATAATGAAAGAAAATTAAAAATCCAATATAACTTATTTGTACGAAAATGTAAAGAAAAAACAGCTGCGAGGAAATGACAACCCGTTCATCGTCAATAAAAAATTAAAAGACTGACAGAAAAATTATAAACATAAGACACTGTCCAGTGTTCAGTCACACAGTCTGGTTATACAAAAATCATCGATTTCACGGAAAATTTTTCGCAGATATCTAAAGATTTTAAGACATAGGTGAGGGTGACTAAATGACCAATAGATGAAAAAGTACTCGTATGTTTACCCTGCGTTTTATTTATCAATAATTTATGTTCACAATTTGATTTTTTGTCTATTAGTTGTTTCCCTTATTTTTTGTATAAACAATATTTATATCATTTTTTTATACCAAAAAAATCTTTATTTTTCCGTTTTTTAAATTAAAATTGCACAGACTCACTAGCCTCAATACAATCTATACAAAATATATTCACTGATCATCCTATTGTCGAAAAGATCCTTGATTGTTACCAACTAATCGCTTCCCAAAAAATATCAGTTAGATTAATCTGGCTACCATCCCATATTGGTATCACAGGCAACGAACTTGCAGACAGCCATGCAAAACTTGCCTCAACATCATCTGATAAAACGGTTAATATACAAATTAGTAAAGATTTAAAGTCTCACATTAAGAAACGAGCAAGAACCCGATGGCAACAACACTGGGACACCAATAAATCATCATTACATCATATCCAACAGTTATATATAGATATCTGGCAGATATCTGCCAGTATGTCCAGACGAGACGCTTTTGTAACACGAAGACTTCGAATAGGACATACAAGATTAACACACGGATACCTGATGTCATCCAGCAACCGACCCACTTGTGAGACTTGTCAATCACATCTAATCAGTTAACCATATTCTCACCGAATGTCATTAATATTCAGCAAAAAGACTATTTTATGGCCTTAAAAGTGATTTAAAAGACATACTCAATAAATTGGATCAAATAACCTTAAGTCTAAAATTCCTCAGAGACGTTAAGTTACATTATAAAATATAATTTTGATTGTATTATAACAGTATGTACTCTATAACATATTCTTGTAATTTATTGTAACATTTTTACATTTGTAACCGTTTTCGTGTAAGTGGCCTTTGTTGCCGAGCACGTTAATTTTCAATAAAAAAAAAATTAAAATCGATAAACATTTTTATGGAGATATTTGTATTTGTATATGTAAATTTTCCCCTGATCGGTCAAATAAATTAAAAGTTGTTTAATTTGTTTACCCCTGTGGCTAATTATTTAAACTATTGAACTTGCTCTATTAGTGATGCTAGACTATTTCAAAAGGTAAATGCATATCGTACTCATTGAAATTATTTACAAAATACACGTTTGAAAAAGGGGCATATTTTTTACTTATAAACAATTGTAATACCTTCTATATTTTTTAAGCTACAGACTTGTATGTAAAACTATTGGATAGCTGGTAAAAAAACTAACATTTAAAAAAAAAACCTTCGATGACCAATTGAAATGAAGTTAGAGACTATTTTTAAAAAAATAATATCTCCATTGTTAATAAACATTAAGAAGTAAAATTTGCACAAATTTCCAAATTTTGAATGAAAATCTGAACTTCCCCTCGGAAATCTCCAAAAATCCCAGAAAATCAACATATATTTTTTTTCATTTTATATGATGATGTAATAATACTTATATATTTTATAAATTAAATTTCAGGTAAGTTTTTACACATTATATTATTATATTCCTTATATTAAATATAAATATGTTGATTTTTCGAGATTTTCCGAGGTTTCCGGGGAGGGGGAGGTGAAAATACGTCATCATTATTAATACTGCGACCGACTATTCCAGCCAAATTAAAAAAAAAGTTTTTACGGTGAATTTCAAATGGACTCAATTTTTCCGAGATTTCTCATAGTTCCCGGCCAGTGAAAACTATGTAGTTATTCATATTTCGACAAGCTATCGCAGATTAAAAAAAAAGAAGCTTCTAGCTGCAATGGAAGCCGAGATAATGTAAATTTTTTCTGCGTGTTTCAATTCAAAGTTCCGATCTCCAAAAAAAAAAGGAACTGAAACAGTTATCCACTCCACTTTCCTATGCCAATCTTTAAAGTACATTTGTTTCGAAGGGCTGTAAGTTTCGAAAAATTTGATGAATTTTATAGCTATAAGTTTCAATATAAAGTTTAGATTTTTATTCAAAATTTGTGCAAATTTTACTTCTTGTTTACAAACAGTGGAGATATAGTTTGATAAAAAATATTCCCTAACTTCGTTGCTATTGGTCATAGAAGGTTTTTTTTAAATATGAGTTTTTTTGCCAGCTATCTAATGATTGTACGTTCAAGTATATAGCTTGAAAAATATAAAAGTTATTACAATTGTTTATAAGTAAAAAACATACCCCTTTTTCAAACGTTAATTTTGTAAATAATTTTGATGAATATGCAATATGCATTTAAATTTTGAGATAGTTTGAGTCTTAAAGAATCCTATGAAATCTGCTAAATGTGTGGGTAATGGATTTTGACAAGAGCTATGAGTCATGCCGATGTAGTACATAAGTTTACCTGTTATATCCAAGGTCATAGCTCTTGTCAAAATCCATTACCTATAGCATCATTAATAGAGCAAGTTCAATAGTTTAAATATATAGCCTCAGGGATAAACAAATTAAATAACTTTTAAACCATTTGACCCATAGGGGGCAAATTTCGCACAAATTTAAAAAACGGTAATTCCTGATGTTTACATGTACCATAAACATTTTATTTTGTTAACCAAAAAAATTAATAAAATTTATATATTAGTGCAAAAAACTGCTTTTTTTGCAAATATCTCCGTAAATTATTTATCAATGTTAATTTAAAAAAACGGAAAATAAAGATATTCTTAATATAAAAAAATGATATATATTGTTTATGTAAAATATAAGGAAAAAAACTTACAGACAAAAAATCAAATTGTGACCATAAATTATTGTTAAAAAAAAACGCAAGGTGAAAATACGAGTACTTTTTCATCTATTCATCATTTATTAATCCCCACCTATTATAACGAACATTGAATACTGAGTGAGTGAAAAAGGTAAGGTATAAACTGTGCTCTACATAATGCAAGAATAATATAAGTAAAAACGGTACATTAATAGTATAAAATACTAAACGGACAAATAAAAGTAAGGTTAGCAGCTAACAGATAAGCTTATAAACACGGGCGAACGCTGGCCAAATTTAGAGAGGTGTTACTGGATTTAAAAAAGAAGAAGTAACCTGCCGAAAATAAAAGCAATTTTGGTGCGTGAATAATTGGACATACTTTCGAGGGGTTGAAACGAGTGTACTCAGTTAACGCAACGTACAAAATGGCTGAAAACGAGTATAGTGTGGGGGATAAGATAAGAAAAAGAGAAGATGAATAGGAAGATGAGAGAGACGATAGCAGAAGTAAAAAAATACATAGGTCGTCTGGGAATGATAGGCAACTAGGAAAAATATTGTAGAGCCTTAAGTATTATCACAATGGAAATAAGGGACCTAAGAAAAGAGCCAAAAGGGTACAGAGCGGAAATGAGGGAACTCAGACAAGAAAATGAAAAGCTGAAACAGGAAAACAGAGAACCCCAACAAAGAGTGGAAGAATTGGAAAATAAAAAAGACAGAATGAAAAACGACAAAAAACGAAATAATATAATATTGCAGGGAGTAGAAATGGATACATACGACCAAAATATAACAAAAGATAACGTCCAAGATTTTTTATTCATTGCACTAAAAAATGAGACAAATATAAAAAGCGCAATAAAAATTGGAAGTAATTCCTGCTTGATTAAGCTCGAAAATGCAACTGACAAAGAAGAAATTATGAAAAATAAAGACAAATTAAAAGCCATTAAGGGGAAAGAAATATACATTAATAATGACATTAGGTCAAAAATGAACGGATGATACTGGGTAAAATCAGAACCAAGGCAAAAGAAGCTAAATTGGAATGAAAAAACGTCAAGATAGGATTTCAAAAAATTAAAAAAAAAATGAGCAGGTATGGACAAGGAATAGACATCAACAACAACTCGTAAAAATAGAATACCAAAAAAGAAATCAAAAAAACTAAATGACGGTTAGAGGAAACGGTAGCAATAACGACAATGGACAAAGAGATAGACTAAAAACAAGAAAATGTAAACTAATTTGGAAACATGGAACGTAAGATTCACTTATGAAACGGGAAAACAATTAATTAGAAAAACAAAAAAATATGAAATAGATATATTAACTTTACAAGAAACAAAACAATTAGACACATAAATAGTAGAAATAGATGATATAGTATGTTTTAAAAGTGGGGGGAGTAACAGATTGCTAAGAACAGACTTTATCACATACAGAAAAGATGGAAAACCAGAGTGATAAATTTTAAGCCGATATCGGATAGAATGTGCACAAAAAGGTTAAAAGAGAATCAACGAAACATAAGTATAATAAATAAACATGCACCAATAGAAGACGCCACCGAAGAACATAAAGATGCATACTATAAGCAACTAGCGAGAGAATATAACAGACTACCAGCATTTGATATTAAAATATTAATGGGAGACTGCAATGATTAAATGGAAAAGAGGATATATATATGAAAATATAACAGGAAAATACAGTAAACATGGTGTATCAAATGATAACGGTCAGAGAATTATAGGTTTTGCAACAGTAAGACAAATGGTAATAAAAAGCACACACCAACGCAGAAAAGATATACATAAAGGAACGTGGATTTCCCTGGATAAAGGGACAAAAAATCAAATAGACCACATATTAATAGAGAAGAAGCACGCCTATATTATAATAAATATAAAAAGCATGAGAGGAGAGATATGTGACTCAAATCACTTTTTGGTAAGAGCAAGTTATAAAATTATCGCTAATATAAAATAAAAGACAATCAAAGGGACAAAGAAATTAAAAAACAATTCAACACAGCAATACTAAAAGATAATACGCCACAGAAGAAGTGCGAACAACAAATAACCAGCAGAGTAAATAAAGAACCAGAAACACTAGACCCGGAAGAGAAGTTGGAAAGCATAAAAGAAGCAGTTTTAAACACCAGTAAAGAAACGTTAATTAAAAGTAATAGAAAACAAACAGCGAAAGAATGGTATGATGAAAAATGTAAAAAATAGCAAAAGAAATTTGAAAAATGAGAATAAAACTTAAGAAATAATAGTGACATTAGCACATAATATAATATAGAGAATTGAAGAGAATTATGAAGAGAATATGCAGAAATGAAAAAAGATACAACGAAGAAATCTCAAAGTGAAAATTCCAAAAAAAGGAAATAGGATCCTTTTACCAGGAAACAAGAAAAATGGAAAGGGGATATCAGAAACATAACCTATATATGAAAAATAAGGAAGGAATATTAATAAATGAACCTGGGGAAATAATGAGAAATTGGTAAACTTACTTTACACAATTTTAAACAAAAACGAAGAAGAAAGCGGAACAATCCAGGAAATTGAAAATGATTATATTTATAGTAATAGAAATACCTACGAGGGAAGAAATAAAAAATGAAATAAGAGAAATAAAAAACAATAAAAGCCAAGGAATAACAGAAATATTGGCGGAAACGATATAGGCGAGATAAAAAAGATTACACAAGAAAATACATAGCTTGATAAAAAGTATATGGGAAACAAAAAGAATGCTAGAAGGATGGGGCAGAGCAAGGATTTGCCCTATACATAAAAAAGGTGACAAAATGAGATGTGAAAATTATAGAGGTTTTGCGTTCCTAGAAAGTGGACTGTATGGAAAGACCATAAAGGAAAAATTAGAAATATATATACAAGATAAAATCGGAGAAGACCAGGCAGGTTTCACAGCGGGGAAAGCATGCTTAGACCACATTTACACGGTCGAACAACTAATAGAAAAAAGAATGGCCAAAAATAGATCCGTCTATCTGGCTTTTGTTGATCTTAAGAAGGCATATGACTCAATACCTAGAACCAAGCTATAGGAAGCAATGGAAGACATCGAAGTTTTACGAAGATTAATAAACGCGGTAAAAGCACTCTACAAGAATAACGAAGTAGCTATCAAAACGGGCAATAGAATATGCAGGCCATTTAAGACGACAAAGGGACTACTACAGGGTTGCTCCACATCCCCACCCTGTTCAAAATATTCCTGGAAAAAACCCTGAAACCATGGAAAAGAAAGTGCGAAGGAATGGGTATACCAGTAAGGAACGAATATCTATATACGCTAAGTTTTGCCGACGACCAAATAGTGATCGCACAAGACGAGGATGACCTCAGTTTTATGATGAGAAAACTGGAGCAGGAATATACAAAGAATGGGATGGAAATAAACCTAAAGAAAACTGAATACCTAACAACGGAGAATACAGAAATAAAACAGCTGGAAATAGACGAAGGTAAACAAATCAAAGGAACAGACAAGTATAAGTATTTAGGTTTCATAATATCAAACAAAGGAACAACGGAGGAAGAGATAAAAAATAGACTAGGACAAACAAGAGACTGCATACGAAAATTGAACCCGGTACTATGGGATAAGAACATCAGCATGAAAACAAAGAAAAAAATATATAATACCATGACAAGAAGTATCCTCACTTATGGGTGTGAAAATTGGACAATAAATAAGAAAACCAAAAACAAAATAAGAGCAACAGAGATGGAATTCCTAAGGAGAAGCTGCAGAGTAACAAGAAGAGACAGAATAAATAACATGGAGATTAAGAGGAGAATGAGAATGAACTCCGACATAATAGACTACATCGAACAGAAGAGATTAACATGGTACGGACATGTCAGAAGAGCAGACCAAAATCGGTGGATAAATAGAATAACAGAGTGGAGCCCGATAGGAAGAAGAAAGAGAGGCAGACCCCGAAAATCTTTCAGAGATGAGGTGGACGAAGCAATGAGTAGAAGAAACCTACAGGAAGGGGACTGGCTAAACAGGAAAAATTGGAGAAAACGGTTGAGTGAAGGAATACAGTGAAAACTGTGGAAATCCTTGTATATATATTGCGTTCCTAGAAGTCATTTTCTAAATATTGACTAATATCCTCAGAAAAAAGCTGAATAAATACACGGAAAAGATATTGGGCGAGTATCAGGCAGAATTCAGAAGTAATAGGTCGACGATAGACCAAATCTTTGCGTTAAAAGAAATCCAGACTACGTGCTACGAACATAAAATAGCAGTATACGTCCTGCTCGTCGACTTTAAACAGGCCTACGATACGGTAAAGAGGCATCCGATGTACGGACTAATGAAAGAAATGGGCCTACCAAGTAAACTCGTCAGGATGGTAAAGGTGACTATGGATAACTCCACAAACGAAATAGCATGGAAGGGACATAAATCAAATAATTTAAAAAAAAGGAAGGATTAAGACTAGGAGACCCATTATCAACGACTCATTTAATGTAATACTAAAAGGAATAATTAGAAAAGTAAAAATAAAGTTTTGTTAATATAATTTAGTAAGTGTCATAACAATTTCAATTTTAAAGATAGTTTGTTTAAAATTTACATTGTCTATATAATTTAATTAGTTTCATAAGAATTTCAATTAAAAGATAGTTTATTTTAAATTTACATTGGCTATGTTAAATATATATGTGTGTTTTATAATAGATATAATAAAGATAATTTAAAAAAGTGCATACAAACTAATTCTTTGAGAACCGCGATAAAAACCCTATATATATATATATATATATATATATATATATATATATATATATATATATATATATATATATATATATATATATTATTAAAAAACAGTCATTGCTCATTAAAATATCATTCACAAATAATACATCATCACAATATATATATATATATATATATATATATATATATATATATATATATATTTCTTTACACTGTGTGATATAATAAATAACTATTAAGGCAGTTTGCAAATCCAAAATTTTAAAAACGAATATTTCTAAAATAAATTTAATAATCTTAAAATCTCCTCTTACTCCGCCATTGTCTTTATACCTGTGTTGTGTTGACTAAAGTTAATAAGAAGATGAAGGGATAAACATACAGGAAGTGTATGTTGTTCCAGAAACGTCTTAAAATATATGATATTGTCCTTTTCCTTTGCTAAGTTGGTTAGTTGGTTGTAGGATTCACGTAGATAAATATTGGGCTATTAGGAGATATATTACGGATGAGGTCACAAATGTGACAAAACCCTTTATGTTACACATGTTATCATATAAAACAACTATGAGATTTTGCTTCTAAAAGGAAGGGTGGAGGATGATCAACAAAAGCGTGCAATATCAGCAGCAATACCAAATTAACTAGAAATTATTTGGAATAGAAATGATTTGAAGGACTGGAATATTCCTATAATATTTCCTAAATAAGATAAATGTGGTTTAAATCAGTATTTGTAACTAATTATATGAAATTAGAGCCATTTTAGACATACGTCAACAAAAGATTTATGAGTTTGAACTGTAAATAAGTCCCTTTAAATAGATAAAAAAACAGTTAATAAATACATGAATATATATATATATATATATATATATATATATATATATATATATATTTATATATATATATATATATATATATATATATATATATATTTATATATGTATATATATATATATATATATATATATATATATATATGTATATATATATATATATATATATATATATTTATATATATATATATATATATATATATATATATATATATATATATATATATATACATCTAGCGGTTAATGTAAGCTCCGTTCTAAAACGGTATTATACTAACTCCAGGCGAATATACACCGTGTATATTATTATCTGGGTAGCGCTTTATGTGGACTCCGACCAACACGTCGGATTAAGTGGACTCCGTAATAGGTTAAAACACTTTTGGGATCCGTGTACATTTCTTTGCGTACACAACTAAACTCCTCCGATGTTGCCAATAATTTGATTAGTCGTAGATTTTTAAATTTTACAGCAGGTACGTTTTGGATCTTCAAATTTATTTAAATATCAATTAATTTAGTCATCGAGAAATTTCACAAATACGTACTTGGTTATTGTAGTTAAATATTTTATGGTGGTAATTTATATTACTTGCTTTAATTATAGATAAACTTAAATTAGTGTCTATTATAAACTTTGAAAAGGCAAGGGTCCATTTTTATGTACTAGTATGTTTTTTAATGCATTGGCACTGAAACATTTATTATATTATAAATGTACGTTCCGATGTTTCGATTGCTACAGTTTATGACGAATAAAATATTTGTTTCATGAAGTAGTAAAATTTGAATTATAACAATTTATAAATCATTCTTAAAATTCCAATTTTTTACTGTCTAATTTCAGTATTAAGATTTTTAAATGTAGGGAATTCAATATTCTATATACTATATTTTAGATACACATAAACACATAGATACACTTATGGCAGATACTAAAAGAAGAAATATTTCGGTACCTTAGTGTAACCTGATTCTCGGCAACATATCTATTACAATTACATATAATATGTTCGGTCTTATTGTTTTAAATGCTTTGTGATTGTACAAGCTATCGTTATTTCAACTTTAAATAATTGTGTTTTTGTATCTTTCACTGTCAGGCATATCAAAATTTAATATTTAATTTAGAAGTAAATGTATATATAATATTCTTTTTTTTGTCATTTGGTTTAAACATAGAAGATCACTTATATTCTTCTTGCTTATTTATTTTTATTCGTAATACTTATTAACGTACTTAATAACGTACCCGTTTTTGCAAAAAGCAACAACGGGTACAAAAGGTATTTGTCAATCTAAATGCCACTTACGACATATTAAATTAGAGGACATTTCTCCAAAACTGTATGAAATCGCCTTAGATAAAAACATCACGTGTTTTATCCGCGTATATCTACAGAACAGAAAATTTTTCGTATCATTCAATGGTAAGATGAAGAACGCAGATGAATGGTCTCGCTTGGGGTAGCGTAATGGCACCTACACTGTATTACATTTACACAAATGATTAACCGATACCAGTAGATACTAGGACTTTCATGTAGACGATACATTGCACAACCAAAACTTTTGTTGCTGAAGTGAAAAAAAATCTAAATGATGCCTTAAATATAATAAAAATAAACTACGAATTAATTTTAAGCCAAACCCCGAAAAATCTTAGGAGCGCTCCTTTAATTTGTCTAAGACAGGCGCTTTCACAAAACTGAATATCTAATCTAATATAAATCTAATATAATATATAATCAAATAAAAATACCTTTTTTTTAAACGCATCTACCACGCAGAGGCATTAGCGTATTTAGATTAATGTTACACTTGATACAAATAGTGTATATATATTAGTTTACAATTAATAATAATAATATGTATGTGTATTACAATTTATGTTTTAAATCTTATGAAGAAGTTGACAGTCTTTAAGATAAGAAATTATTCTTTGGGTATCTGTATTTTCTTCTAGGGCAGTTGGGTATGCTATATTTGAGTCGTTCACTGTTATATTTAGGACACTGTATTAAAAAATGTTTTACCGTTA
This sequence comes from Diabrotica undecimpunctata, assembly GCF_040954645.1. Taxonomy (NCBI): domain Eukaryota; kingdom Metazoa; phylum Arthropoda; class Insecta; order Coleoptera; family Chrysomelidae; genus Diabrotica; species Diabrotica undecimpunctata. Next base: position 90,456,169 of record NC_092807.1, on the reverse strand, counting down.
GAACATGGTTGCACACTTCACAAACTGGTTTATTTTTGCGCTGTAGTAAATAGCCATGAGTAAGTCGTGTCTGGCCGATACGGAGACGGGTGTCATCAGGTGCCACCAATCACGCACCTCGATGTGAATTGCCCTTCCTTCTGGAACTTTTAATTAAATTTAATTTGTTGAGAAATGAAAAAGTTTCATGTAAAAGTTAATTTATCTTTAAATATGGGACATTTTCGGATCTCAAGTCAGTATGGTTTTACCCGTTTAGGGTAGCTCTCTAGAGCACTTTGCTCGAAGGGCTCTGCGAATTTTCTAAGACTCTAAAGCTGAGTTTTTTTCTTCTTAGAAAACCTGTGTTTTATTTCTACAAAAGTAAATAAACCATAAAGGCATTATCTTTTTCAAGACAATGCCACAATTAGGGCGTACCGGCTAACTACGCAATATTGCAACATATTGCGCAATAGTTTGAGACATTAATAAACATGGAAACTTGCACCAAGATGCTATCGACTTTTCATACGTTTATTAATTACACCGGAGACGATACGGGTAAGCATCACATGCTCTCTTCTGTCTTTTACTTTTGGTTTCCAAAGATATGGATGTTTGTTAACTTCGTATAGCCTTAATGGAGTGTTGTTCCAAGTTTGTTGCCATTTTTGAATTATTTTTTGTTTTAAGTATGGTTTTAAATCGTTTTGTACCATTATGTTACTTTCTTCGGACATCAGGTTAGTTGGTGCGTTTTTAGCTAGTTTATCTACAACTTCGTTACCTTCAATTCTGACATGAGAAGGCACCCATAAAAAATGAACTTGGATGTTCTTATTTGAAATGTTTTTAAGTTCTTTTTTAATAAGAAGTAGAAGGGGGTTGTCTTTTTAGAATTGCGAATAATTCAGCCGAAAAGATGGTTGTAATTGACGACAATTTGAAACTAACTGAGATAGGTTTGTTAGACTGATGTCGATAGCCGGAATAGATATTGTCCGTGGCGCAGGGTTGCGGATTGAGGAGGTATCATAAGTTTTTGGAAATTGAAAATTTAATTTGGATAAGTATGAGCGTATACGAAAGTCAAAGGATGATCAATTTGATGTTTTTGAAAATTTATTTGTAAATCGATCAGCAAAAACGTTATGCAGAACTGGATTATTTCGGTTTCATGACACCGCTGCTGCATATGTTAGGCTTATCGGAAAATATGAATTTTACTACAACGAAATATAAACAATATATGAAAATTTAATGATTTGAAGGAAAAAAATGTCAAATTAGGCTAGAGCAATAACTGAAACAAAAGAATCAAGTGGAAATAATGTCGAATTAATTTGAAAAATTATAATACCAACATAAAAACAAAAATAAAAGAGGCTCTTTGAGAAAGAAAAATAGACACACTTTATTAAAAGAGGTAAAAGTAAAATGCTAAGAAAAAAATGCTTATATAAAATGAAGACCTAAAAGTCCGCCGGAGGGTTTGAAACAGATGTGAAAGAGGTCAAAAACCAAATCAAAGAATTGATTGAGATCAAGTACATCCCTAGAGAAGAATGAATAACATATCTCAGATAAATAAACGGAACAACAGAAACTGAGTATACACTTGTAACTCCAGAAATATCATTAAATTAATTAACGCAAATCGTACGAACTGAAATACAAGAATTCATCACACAGTTAAAAAATAGAACCCCCACGAAAAAAATACAGTAGAGTATAACTACTTTTGTACCCTAGCATTATGGTAAGAAGTTAAAAATATAAATACCTACATAATTATATTACCGAAAAGCGTTAGCGGCAAGAGAAAGCGTGTATCAGAATGTATTATGAAAAATTTTGTTAATAATACAGTATGCAATATAATATAATGACAAGAATACTTTTATATCTTTCCTTATGGCATATTTTTAAAACAAAGCTTCTATACTGGCATTGTATTACTTTTTCTCTCTACAGTAAAATGCTGAGGTGAGCGTCACGGAACTAGCGCCACAAGATGGCGTCGTGAAGGGTAGCTTCATAGAATAGCGGCTCTTGGCATCGATTCACTACTCTTGATCAATTCGTTTTTAGTCATCATATATTTACTCTAAAAATAACTAACAAAATATAGACATTAAATGAGAAGTAAAAATTAAAAGAATAATATGTCACTAAAAGACTTGATTTGTAACGATTATCAAAATTTAATAAAAGTTATAAATGTCATCCGGTTAATAACAACATTAAATCGTCTGTCAATAAAAAATGTGAAGAACAATTGGACAACACATAGTTTGGATTTAGAGGTGGATTGGGAACAAAAGAGGAATTGTGCGCAATGGTGGTACTATTACAAAAATGAAGAGATTATAATGAAAGCGTATTCTTATCTAATATAGATTTTCAAAAGTATTTGACACAGTTCAACCTGGTAAGCCCATACATGCATTAAAACACATAAACCTAGATACCAAGATATTAATTTAATAAAAAATCTACTAAAATCAAACAGCGGTCATGCGGGTGACAGATGAGACAAATCAAGCAGAAATTCAAAAAGGAATCAGCCAGAGATGTTTGTTGTGATGTGAAATGTCACCACAATTATTTAATGTGTACTCCCAACTACTATTTTAGGAGACACTATGGGAAAGAAGTAAGGAAATGGAGTGAGCATCATTAATAACAAAAAATTTGCATACTAAACCCCAATTATGACAGAAAATATAGATGATTTACAAATTCTTATATAAATCATTAACAGATAAAGCAAAAAGATAGGACTAAACTAAACAGATAAAAGTCAATGTTTACAAATAAGAAATTGAGTATGGTTATTAGATTGAGATCGTCGAATGTTATGTATGGTTGCAACTGCTCTATGGGGTAGAAGCTTGGACCCTGAAAGCCAAATCTGTAAACAAATTAAAGGCATTCGAAATGTGGCTATATAGGCGTATTCTTAAAATTCCTTGGACTGTAAAAGTCTCAAACGAATTGTCTATCTGGACATCGTATCTGGGCCACATAGTTCCAAACGATAAATACTCTCTTCTACGCGTCATCATGCAAGGAAGAGTAGAGGGAAGAAAAGTCTTGGGAAGAAAGACAAAATCTTTAAATCTCAAAAAGAATATCTAAAGTCAAATTTAACACGATTTCAAGCCTTGTAGTGAAATTTTGTTTCTTATTACAATACCGGATCCTGGAAAATTTTAAATACATTAAATTAAATCTCTCGTAAATTATAAAGCCTATTCTTAGATTAAAATAACAGACTTCTTAGTATTATGATATGTAGTATTGTGATAATGTATAGGTGTCAGTATTCTTTTAAAAGAGATTTATAGATTGGTATATAAATTTCACGGTCATGTTTCATACGGTTTTATCTTTCATACAAACATTAAAAACCTTAAAAAGTTTCATTTTACATACAATTAGCACGTTGGCTCTGAAAATGACCTATAAATATGCATTGTTAAAAATCGTATAGATTTATCAATTTAAAATGTTCTTTGTCGTCTTGATTATTTATCTCAATTCGTTCCTAATTAAGCATATGTTGTCCACAAGGTACCTCTCTCATTTTTTAATTACTACTTTTTTTTACCTTTTTGCCAGAGTTTTCCTCATTTTCTTTATTCATATCGATTTCACTCATAACGAATATTGGGTAGTTTATTGTTTCATGAAACTTTCTCCTTATATGTCCGTATCATACAAGTTGTCTAGTTATTATAGCGTATATAATGTCGTATGTTAATTCCATTTTATTTAACAACAAAATACTAAAAACTTTGTTTTCAAAACTTTCACCAAATTAATTGTATCTTATCACTACAGCTGTTTCGGCAGAGTGCCTTTCTCAAGTCTCAAGTTTCTCGAATCCATCAATCATCTATTGCATTTCTTATCAAGATTTTGAAGCAGCTGTATTCCATTAGTCCATTTTTGTTGCTTTTTGTCACTGTTTCTTTTTTTTTTCTTTATTGTCATCATTACGTAGCGCTACAACACTGAGTGGGTCTTCGCTAACTACAACTTTTTTCCAAGTTGATCGATTTTCCACGAATCTTCAATGAAATGTTAATTTTCTAAGATATGATTGGATGTTTTCTCTCCATTGTATACTGAGACGCCCAAGTGGCATTCTTCTGTGCTAAGTTTCTTCCATACCAGTTTTACAAGTTTGACATCTTGGCGTCTATGCATGTGTCCGATCTACCTTAAGCGATTTATTTTCCTGAACAATATCGTTATAAGAGCTTTCTTTATTCAGTATATGTTCTTATTCTATACGGATTTGTAGTGATATAATAATGAGGTTAAAAAATTTTAGAAAAATTATGCTCTGTATTTCTTTAGTGACATTATTATTAACCGTGATTATTGATCTAAGATATTTAAAGTATTCCATACTTTCGAAATTGAAGTTGTTGACTTTATTATTTTATCTAGATGTATTGAATTGCTCTCTTCTTTTGATTCGCTTGTATTTGGTTTTCATTTTGTTGATTTTAAGTGAAACATTTTTCGTACTCTCTTCACTTTGTTAATGTCGTTTGCGGACGGGAGAGAGTTTCTTATGAAATCAATATCATTAGCATATGCTAGGAGTGCTTTGTACCTTGGTCCATTAATGGATTGCATCTTAAATATGCGTTATTTTTATTTTAGTAAGCTGTTCATAAATTTTTTGAATATTTAAATCGAGAATCTGTATTTATTCGACTGATTTATAACACAGTTTCTTGGCGCCTATTTTAATCTCTGTTTTTTTGGTTCGGCTATCATTATTACAAAGATTTTTCGGGATATCGACATAGGGAACTCGATGGTATGTCCTTAACGTTTCCATAACCAACGTTCGAATATTTGTCTTACTGTAAAGTCATGACGATTTTACTAGGAAATATAGTGCTATTTAATAATATTAAAGTTCAAGCAACAATTCCTATATGCCTTAACTTGGTACTGATATCTCTGCTCCCCGATCCCAGGTAGCAGTCAAGAAAACATTAAAACTGCTACACTCATGTTTCCTATTATCCAACGATTAGCCAGTCCAGGACTATACGCCTTATTATAGTACTGATATTGCTTCTGCCCCTCATAAGTGAATCCCCCTCATCCATTGTATTTCTTATACTTTCATTTCAATCCCTTCCAATCAAGATTTTGAAGCAGCTTTGCTCCATTAGTCCATTTTTGTTGCTTTTTGTCACTGTTTCTCCTTTCTCTTTATCATCATTGTTACGTAGCGCTATAACATTGGGTGAGTCTTCGCTAACTTTTCTCCAGTTGGTCGATTTTCCACGAATCTGTAATCAAACGAAATGTTAATTTTTTGAGATATGATTGGAAGTTTTCTCTCCATTGCATACTGAGACGCCCAAGTGGCATTCTTCTGTGCTAACTTCCTTCCATACCAGTTTTACAAGTTTGACATCTTGACGTCTATGCATGTGTCCGATCTACCTTAAGCGATTTATTTTCCTGAACAATATCGGTATAAGAGCTTTCTTTATTCAGTATATGTTCTTATTCTATACGGATTGGTAAGCGATATGATAATGAGGTTAAAACATTTTTTTTATTATTTTTCTTTCATATATTCGTAGTTCTTTCCTATTTTGTCCATGATTCGCATCCATGTATTAAAATAGGTCTAAAGTTTGAATTATGCTCTGTGATTCTTTAGTGGCATTATTGAAGTTATATTTCTATAGGCACGGTCGGCGTTGGAAATTTGCACGGGAGTGAATCTGTGAAACCATTACATATGTAAGATAATGAGTAAGAGAGAGACATAAGATATATTTTCTCTCTCTTCCTACCTCGGGAATAAAAATGTTCCTTTTGTATATATATTTAATATTATAAATATATTATATTATATTATATAATGTTATATACTTATATAATATAATATATATTAATATTATTATTTATGTGATATGTTTTGTATTATTTATTAAATGTTCATAATTATTTTAGGCTTTTGCATTTCAAAATAATCACTGTATGACAGACAACTGTCAATTTTGAAATCCGTTAGTATCATGTCTAATTGGCAAATCTTTTACGTGTTTGGTTCATACGCTGGTGTACGTGAGTTCGAATCCCAATATGAATTTCCTTTTTTATTTTTGAAATATTTAAAAACCTCACGTTAATGTTATTAAATATATGTAATATACGCAAAAATGCTAAATTTTAAAATTAAATGAAAATTTACAACATAATCCGAGTTGTTGGTTTTTTATTTTTATCTTCGTAAAGTAAGTTATGTATATTGGCAGTTTTAAATACTTATGAATATTGCATTTTAATTTGTATTGTATTATTATATTGAATTATGTTGCAGTGTATTGTATTGTCATTTTTATATTAATAACAAAATAAACAATGCATTTTACTGCAGAGTATGCGTAAAAAATTTTTTTTGCATTCAACTCCTTTTATACATATATCAAAATAAAAATATATATTTTCATTAAAATATTGATACAATCCTTCATTTACTATACTCCTATTACAGGTCAAATGTTTATATACAGCAAACGATGCACCATATACCTATATACCTAATTATTTTTCTCTTTCTGCTCTCTCTTACCTATAGCATTAAATATGTAAGGATTGTGCAGATTGACTCCCATATAAATTTGTAACGGCGAACGCGTGTATAGAAGTATAACTTCTACCGGCAGTCCCACTGGACTGCCACACCCGTTTTTTTTTATTAACCACGATTATTTATCTAAGATATTTAAAGTGTTCCATATTTTCAAAATTAGTAGTTATTAACTTTAATATTTTATCGAGATTTATTGAATTGGTCTCTTTTGTTGATTCGCTTGTATTTGGTTTTCATTTCGTTGATTTTAAGTGAAACATTTTTCGTGCTGTCTTCACTTTATTGAAGTTTTTGGACGGGAGAGTTTCTTATTAGAGTTATGAGATATATATCATTAGCATATGCTAGGAATGCTTTGTCCCTTGGGCCGTTAATGGAGTACTTCTTAAATAGGCGTTATTTCTATTTTAGTAAGCTGTTCATTAATTTTTTGACTATTTGAATTGAGAATCTGTATTTTATTCGACTGTTTTATAACACAGAGTTTCTTGGAGCATATTTTCATCTTTGGTTTCCCGTATCATTATTACAGGGATTTTGCTGGATATCGACATAGTGAACCCGGTGGTATGTACATGATGTTTTCATAACCAACGTTCAAAAATTTTTCTTACTGTAAATTCATGATTATTTTACTAGGGAATATATTGTTGTTCAATAATAATAAAGTTCAGGCAATAATTCCTATATTCTCGGTATATAACTCGGTAATGATAATTCTGCTCCCCGATACCAGGTAGCAGTCCCGAAAACAATAAAACTGCTACACTCATGCTTCTCATTATCCAACAATTAGCCAGTTCAGAACTATACGCATTATTATGGTACTGATATTGCTGCTGCTCTTCATAAGTGAATAGAATATGCAAGGAAGGTTTTGACAATTTAATAGGATTTTGTATGTTAGAATATCTGAGAAAGTAAAGAATATCTATTTGCTATCCGGATTTAATCCATAAATTAAATAATAAAATGCTATAAAATAATGCTAGTAGCAGCAAAAAAAGCGGTCTAATAGTCACTAATGAGAAAATCAAATAAATGTTCTTTAACATACAAAAGAGAGGATCTAGATTAGGGCATAACGGAACAATAAAGCCATATAATTTTGAAAGATTGCAGCGTCTTAGATATCGTAGGTAACGTTGTTACATAAGAAATAAAAGGAAATATTCAGGTAGATAACTGATGTATATGTATATATAACCCTCTTTTAAATCCAGAAGTCTAATTCGAATCCATAAAATTAGGGTATATAAAATAGTGAGCAAACCAGTGCTAATATGTGGAGACGTGACGAGAACGTATTAATTAGACCAGGATTGCTAGAAAATCCATCAGAGGTATTTTCCGACTTACAGAGGTCCGAGTACTAACCAATACCGAACAGAACTAATTCCAAGATCAAACACATATATAAAGATAGCAACGTCGTACAAGAAACTAAATCTCAATGCTAAAGTTGCGCTGGCTTTATCCAAAGACTATAATAACTGCATTTCCATGTTAAATTGGGAGGATGCCCCAAGAGAAAAAATGTCCTTAGGACTTCCACAAATGAAGGGGGAGGTAACATATGGTCAGATTTAGGAATAATGAGACTATCTACCGACCCATCATATTTATCAACACCTGCTATCCTACCTACAATCAATACTTATCTGTTGTGGACTATCAAATCAATTACATATAATCAAACGAACTAGGCTTAAAAAAATTATCCTAGAAAAGGCACTTCAGAAATATTGACATAAATTTTAAAAACGCCATTTACGTTGCTGTATTTTCAAAAAGGCAATATAATCTTGTTGCGTTCTGACTATACGATGACGATGATCTTTATATAGAAAATATAGAAAATAAAAGCAAGAGAACTATAATTATGAAACGACAAGATTACGAAATGAAAAGATTATATAAATCCCTTATATTTACACAGACTGGTTTACAAAAGGTAATCGAATGAGCATAACAACACAGCTGTTTTAAAAACTTAATATTATTAGACGAATTTAGGATCAATTTCACTCAAAATATGATATGCTAAAATATGATATGACAGAAAAAAAGGCAATGACTTTTACAGCTGATTGCCACATAAATATCAATGTAAATATGATAATTGAAATATGAAATCCAAATATGATGATTTTGCCACAGCATATGAATATTGTCTCGTACTGTTATATAGCAATTTGTTGTCACATTTTAACCTGTTTATTTCCTTATTATCCATATATGAGTTGTAAACCGATATTACAAGCTCATTTACTTTTCACAAAGAGACTATATAAGTACAGTTATTACTAAACAAATCTGACTCGAAATATCGTCTATAAGTAACAGTATGCAAAATTTAAATTTTTATGGAGTTCAAAGTAAAAGCCTTCACGAAATTTGAAGTTACAATAAGACCACCGCAATCGAGCGTACTCTTACTCTGGATAATGAATAATTATTTAATCGGTTAATTCTTCAATCACCCGTTCAATATGATGTTTGTCAAATCGGTCCTTTTTAGGACCAACTATTCTACTTATGTCTATAAATAGTAAGGACATATCTACAGATACACACACTCTACTTTACTTAAGCTTATCAGACATATACGCTTAACACAAATGTGACGTATTTCTACTGCAGGAAGCAAATAGAGGGCCAAACCTAGGGTATTTGGTATTAAGCTAATCCCTGAAAATAACGAAATAAACATAATAAATGCCGGCAAAGAAGCAAAGAAAAACCTAAAATAAGAGAGGACAAAATCAGTCAGCTGAGGAAACCTTTCAACGATGTTGAGTTTGGATCCACTATCCACGTATATTATGAACAATATTTTGGCTCCTGACTGAGGATCTAAACACAAAACTAGTTATAAAATTTGGACAAAAAAATACAACAGTGGCTAATATCCAAAGTCTGTAGACAAGCAAAGTAAAGACAAAGTTGTTGCCTTGCTTAAACCTGACAAAAACCCCAACGACCACAAAAGCTATCGGCCAATATATCTATTTATTTTTTCACCTATACACAATACTTCTGCATATGATCCTTAATATAAACCGATAATAGAAGGAAAACTTAAATTTAAAGATAAAAGTGGCTATATATGACAGGGTAGATCATGTTCGCCACACATACTAAATCTTGCCCAACACAACGAGGACGGATATAAAAAATATCAGACATGAGGAGTGGTATTTGTCAATCTAAATTCTGCTTACGACACCTTAAATTAAATGACATTTCTCCAAAATCTATGTGATATCCCCTTAGGTAATAGAACAACAGAAGATTTTCCGTATCACTCAATGGTAAGAAAAGATGAAGATTGAAAACGTAGAAGAACGGTCTCCTTTGGGGTACCGTAATGGCACCTACACTGTATAACATTTACACAACCCATAACAGTAAATACTAGGACTTTTATTATGTAGACGATACATCTATTGTTGCAGAACCACAAACTTTTGTTGCTGAAGTGGAGAAAGATCTAAATTATATCTTAAACACAATAAAAATAGATTATAATTAATTTTAAGCCAAACCCTGGAAAAAGTCAGGTGTGCTCCTTCAATGTCCCTAACAGAGACGCTTTCACAAATTTGAACATATACCTGAACCAATAGTGTCATGAAATCATTAAACGCACTTTGTAATTTACAGAACTTTGTTTAAAACTAAATGGCAAACTAGAACCAGAAAAATAGTATTCTCCGCGAACTTGTCAGCTAAAAACGGGAAGCACATCCTTTCACTCTTAAAACGTAGACGCTTAAACTCTATGCTTCTGCTGCCAAATATACCTAGCTTGTATGGGTGACATCAATACATACTTGACACGTAGATTTAGCTACAAATTAGTCAGCCAAATTAAGCGGATATTAAGACTCTCATCCATACATAAGCTCTACAATATCGTAGTTATCAATCCACCTAATATCCGAAGATAAGTAGCTAGAGAACAAAAGAAACAAAGTCTAGATTCGTAACATTCACTTCTCGAATAACAACCCATTTTATGACTAGAATCGAGGAAAAACTGGCTAGATCAACACATCTGCAAGATATACAAAAAAAAATAAGCTGCTTCTCGCCATCTGAACCCTCAAAAGGAACTTCCTTATGGTAGTTATCTTCCTTAAATCTGCCAGGAAGACTCTTGCCTGCAAACAGCGGTTAACCTGTGTGAATCTGGGGTGATAAAAGATTCATTACACTTTCTTCGTTGACTTTGCCATTCAAATCGCTCTTTTCTGAAGGGACAAGGTTTATTTATTTAAACTCAACATGTAAAGTACAGTCAGTAAGCTATTACTTATAAAGATCATTGCAAATTTAACACTAGCTTCACTTATATTGACTACATATTACCCCTAAATAGGAGATAAAACATTCAGAAGTATCTAATATGGGTGAAGTGGTATAATTCTTGTTAGATAAATTAAGCATTCTTTCCTTTTTTGTGCACTACTATCCATTTTTACACAAAAATATCTATTTAAGCAAATAAATATTTATTTTGAGATAACCTTCTATCCAGAATTATATGTAGTACACAGATAAAACCAGAAATAAAATAATAAAAATCTGTATACAAGATATCATAAAACATTGGATGAAATAAAAAAAGTTCTTACTTATCGAATTCTTAAATAAAACGTATGAAGACATACTCACGTTAACAAAATACATTAGGAAATTTCCGCATATGAAAAAAATCCAATTTGGTAACGAAATCCTTTTGTATCTATAAAGCTATTTTTAGAAAAGCACGTACCTACCAAAAACAGGTAGTTAATAGTATACATATCTGTTACACACTGTAATGCGTATGAACGATAACAAAAATAAGGAGTCCATATCAACCGTTCAGACTATACGCGAGAAGTATACAGCTTAATGGCAGAGTTGCCAAACTATCAGAGCTTACTTAAACCGATATGCCTATGGTTCCAATATACAGTGAAAAAGATCTGAACGACCCCTATAAGATATACACGTGAACTATGCAATATACATTCATGATACAGGGGTACTTAAGGGCTCCACAAAATTTTTAAAAATTATGAAACTATACATGTTGACGAATCGACAGAGCCAATATTATGGAATGGTCAAGTGAGCTCCGTATATCGGTATCCACTTGACCACGGAGCTCAATTGAACCTGAATTTTAACATGGGCGGAGTTCACTATATATATATATATATATATATATATATATATATATATATATATATATATATATATATATAAATATATATATATATATATATATATATACATATATATATATATATATATATATATATATATATATATATATATATATATATATATATATATATATATATATACATCCTACTATCATTTTCGCATCGATACATTATGCTTTTACCATCAATTTAGCATCGTCTTGCAAAGTAGCATCTGTATATCGACGCTACTTTACAAGACCTTAATAACTGTTTTCCCGTACTTGTTACAAGAATTTTAACCATCTCATTGATTAGAGTCTTGATACCGTGTTGGTATTTTAAAATATCCGCTTTCTCTTTTTATCCCTTACTGATTTATATAAATTTATTCCAGAAAATGTTTGAGTCTAAAATGATGGTACAGTGAAAATATTATATATTTTTAGTTCAGGGTTTTACCGTTTACTCGCTGCCATTATATACATGAAAATGTATATCCCACTTTCATTATCAATCATTTTAGCATCAGAAATTTGGCATCGTTGTTGAATATAATATTACCCACGACGAAATAGTAAATTTAAGAATATATATATATTTTTTTCATCTACAAATCATTCTGGCATCATGTTTGGTTAAAAGTAACGGGTTATGATATATTGCAACTACCTATTGTATCTTCGCTCCAATTCGTCCAGTCGCGACGTACAGCACCTCAAATGATAGGATTTAACCAATAAAATACAATAAGACAGAAAAATCAAATATAGCAGCATGTCAAAAAGGCCTTAATTATATATCTTCGTTTCTATAAGTCCAATCGTGACGTACAGTATCTCAAATGACAGGATTTAACCAATTAAAAACAATGAAATAAAAAAATTAAATACAGCAACATGTCCAAAGGGCCGTAGTCACGTATCTTCGGTCCTATTAGTCCAATCGTGACGTATAGTACCTCTAATGATAGGATTGACCATAAATAATACAATGGGATAGAAAAATCAAATGCAGAACAATGTCAAAAGGGCCTTAGTTGTGTATCTTTAGTTCTATTAGTCCAATCATGACGAGCAGTACCTCAAATGAAAGGATTTGACAAATAAAATACAATGAGGTATAAAAATTTAATGAAGTAGCATGTCAAAATGGCCTTAGTTATGTATCTTCGGTCCTATTAGTCCAATCGTGACGTACGATACGTCAAATGATAGCACCTAACCAATAGAATACAATGACATGGAAATCAAATACAGCATCACGTCAAAAGGGCCTTAGTTACGTATCTTTGTTTTTAGTGGCCCAATCGTGACGTACAGTACCTCAAATGATAGGATTTAACCAATCGAATACAATAAGATAGAAAAATAAAATACATCAGCTTGTCAAAAGGGCCTTAGTTATGTATCTGCGGTCCTATTAGTCCAATCATGACGTTCCGTACCTTAAATGATAGAATTTAACTAATATAATACAATGAGATATAAAAATTAAATAGAGTAGCTTGGCAAAAGGGCCTTAGTTATGTATCTTCGATCCTATTAGTCCAATCGTGACGTAAAGTACCTCAAATGGTACCATTTAACTAATAGAATACTACGACGTACAAATCAAGTACATCAACACTAAAAGGACTATAGGTATATATCTTTGCTCCTATATATGTTATGTCAAAAGAGGCTTAGTTGCGTAAACGAATTAACGCACAGAAGTGTGTGGCATATTACGTGACAGGATTATTAGCGAATACCATACGATTACGTCATACATCTCTTTGCCTACGTCCACTTTTAGTTAACTACTTAGTATGTATTCAGTACTTTGCTTTACGGTTGTTGAGGCATTAACTCTTAAACAGAAGAATGTTAAAAATCTTGAAAGCTTTGAGATGTGGTGCTACCGCCGTATACTAAAAATAAGTCGGGTGGATAAAATTACAAATGAAGAGGTAATACGCAGAATAAATAACGATCCAGAAGTTATACTGAATATAAAAAAGAGAAAACTTGAGTAGTTTGGCCACCTGATGAGAGGACAAAAGTACACATTCCTACAAAATATAATGCATGGAAAAATCCAAGGACGCAGAAATCCAGGCCGTAGAAGAATGTCCTGGATGAGAAATTTAAGAGAGTGGTTTGGCTGTACCACTAACGAATTATTCAAAACAGCAGTAAATAAAATTATAATCGCCCTAATGATATCCAATCTGCGATAGCAGAGGCACTTAATAAAGAAGAAGATATGATAAACTCGAAAAATCTCCAACGTCCACTGTTAGACATATGCCTCCCGTTCAGTATACACATTTACTGCTCCTTGACGCTGGGACGAGAATGAGATAGGATTTAACAAATAGAATGACAGAAAACTAAAAAAGACAATGTGTCAAACGTGGAATGCGTCGCAGAACGTGAAATATTAGCGTAAAATTATATGATGCCATAGACGGTTCTTTAATACCCAGCAAACTCGCTTTGTAAAGTTACATAGCAGGGATCTGTGCGAGAAAAAGTCGATCATTCATTTTATAACCCAAAGGGGACCATAAAATATTCAACGTTAAAATTTGACATAATGTAACGGTATGACAAATCTTTTTTCTCCCGCATGTGCTTGCCTGTGTACCTATACAAGGGGAGTCGTGCATAACCTTTAAGTTGATCGTAATACATGCAATAAAACATAAATGCACATAAAACTGCAACAACAGGTATGTTGACGACTTGGGTTAGTATATACAGTGCATTCCGTACGTTTTTTAAACATGGTTAGGAAATTGTTGACTGGAGGCTATTAAAGAAGTTCTTAAAATAATTGCGGGTCACCGCCTTTTCTGTAAATGGAGTGAATATTGTTATCGATTTAATTTTTTTCTTCAGTTGAATAATTCCTGCTGGTATTTGGTCTAAGCTTACTTCTTTTTCTCATTCAAACTGTTTCATAGCTAATTTTACTTCCTCTTTATAGTGCCCTGTTCACCTGTTTTGGTAATTTCGGACTATTTCATCTCTTATAACATAAAACAGTTGTTTCAGATATCTTTATCGCGTTTCCTTTTTTTTATGGATGAATATGCTGCCGTTTTCATCTCCTACTATTTCATATGGAGCTACACGATTAACAATTCCAAATCAAGAAAAGACAAATAACACTCCGAATTATAATATACAACTAATAGTCGAAAAATAAAGAGCAAGAGGTAGATAATCAGACAATTAAGATGAGCGCTACATGATGTACGCAATGCCACATTTGAACACTACATTAGTACATTGTCTAAAGATCATTCACTATGGATAGCAACAAAACACTTAAAGAGACCTGATCAATACAACCCACCAATTAAGAAAGATGACGTTAGTTGAGGGAGATCAGACCAGGAAAAAATGTCAACATTTTCAGAATACCAGATAATAATAATCAAGCAATAGAACACTGAAAACTTTTGTTTTTAACTGTACGCCCGTGAATGACTTATTATTTTTTAAATAACACTTAATATTGCACTTTTTTATTGTATTTTTTTCATCTTTCAAGATAATTCTTATAGGAATATATTTATTTATAACATACGGTCTTATGGGAACAAGAGTTGCAGTAAAAGATTTTTCTAAATATAGAATGTAAACCATATTTCTAATATATTTGTGAAAAAGAACCAGTTTATAATATTCCGGACGACGAAATAAAACCTTATTTTAGACTATTGGTCGATGAATTGAAATCATTGTTCAAGAAACGAATTATTCATGTGCAGATGTTTTACTATAAAAACATGTACAACCAAAATCTCGATTAAAAAAATTGCAACCAGTTACTCACGATGAAACTTAACCCCATTATTGATTTTACCAGTAATAAAATGGGTCGACAAAAGACCAGTTTTAATCCTTACAACATTTAAACATAATAGTTATATCTTGGTTTAATCAGATGAAAAGAAAAATTATACACAAGTACTAAAACCACAAACTATTCTCGATTATAACTTGGTGAAAAAGAGTGTTGATTTTAGTGATTAAGTGGCTTCTTACCAAAGCCCAATACGCAAAATTCTGAAGTGGTACCGGAAAGTGGCAGTGGAATTAATATTTAATACCACATTTAATACCGCAGTAGTAAATGCTTAGTTGCTAAATAATAGAAAACGTAAAAAAGCGACAACCTATCCTTGAGTTCAGACTGGAGTTCGCGAAGGCATTTGCAAATAAAGAAATGTTGTAACCCTCACGAACAGTTACACCCAAAAATACCATCTCAGGCAAAGCGATGTAGATAATACAAAGAGAAGAAAGTGTACAAGATGTAACAAAATTTTAAGAAGAAGCATGACTAGTAGAAAGGACGATAGAAAAGTTAAAAAAGTTAAAACATACTCTGAAGAATGTGATGGCAAAACTGGAATATGTCTAGTGTGCTTCAATGGAGCACATTAAAAAACAATTTTACTTATACAGGAACTATTATTGAGTAAAAACGTATTATACCTCAAGTGGCCTTATAGTATTGGAAGTCGTAAGTTGATAGTTTTAGTAGAACATTTTAATTGTTAATTACCTCCGTAAAAGTGAGTTATAGTATTTATAAAAAGATGGATGTAAATAATATGCCTTCGACATCTAA
Source organism: Diabrotica undecimpunctata (assembly GCF_040954645.1). Classification (NCBI taxonomy): domain Eukaryota; kingdom Metazoa; phylum Arthropoda; class Insecta; order Coleoptera; family Chrysomelidae; genus Diabrotica; species Diabrotica undecimpunctata. The sequence continues at coordinate 90,439,717 of NC_092807.1, read as the reverse complement.
AAAAGCTAAATGTGAATATAAACGATTGACCACTGCTGAATTACAATCATTGTTAGAAGCATCTGGCGAGGACGATGTAGATTAAATGAATGGTGGAAGTGACTCTGATTGACTCTGACGAAATATTTGCACAAAGTCGGTCAGAAAAATCGAGGATTGCGTTTTGGAAAGAAACAACACAAACAGAGTTTAAGACTTTTCTCGGACTTATGTTCCATATGGGGACAATTAAGATGAACCGTCTGAATGACTACTAAAAAAGTATGGGTAACTTCTATAATAGTGTTGACTTGACTAGATAATTGCTCATAGCCCATATTAAGAAATAAGCGAATAGATAATCCTCACTTGTCAAAGAAACTGAAAAAACGTTAAGTGGTCTAAAAACTAAAAAGTCCCCTATTCAAACTGGTTTTTAATAAAAAATTTAATAATATGTTAAAGTTTTTTTAATATACCCTAAAACTAAAAGCGAAAAGAATCGATTGCAAGTTACAAAATACTTGTAGAGTCATACTGTTTGGACAAGTACAGTTGTTTAAATAATCGCTTTCTGTCATAAACAAATTGAATAAATTGTAAAATATTTTTTGATCTGCTTGATATTTAGCACACTTTAATAACTCATCAATTGCCATAATTGCCTGTCGTTAGGCCAAAAACAAAGTTATTAACATTATTTATAAATTACTACAAACATAATATCATAGAGTTTACGGTTTTTTGGAATTATATCAATTATTTATGTATTTAAATTTGGTATTTCTCTACATAAAAAACTTTTTATGGTCTACAACTATTATTTGAATTATTTTTCTTTAGAATGTATACAAAACGTTTTATAAGCAAAAAATTATTTTTTTTTGCCTTTTAAGATTGTTTAAAAAAACAAAGCAAAATCAACTGTACGTCTTTACGAATTTTTCGTCAGCTACCCCTCATACTATTTAGAATTTAAATTTCTGGATAAGATTTTTTTAAATTATTTAGTCAAATATTAATAGTCAAAAAAAATATATTTTAGTCAAATTAGCCCAGCATTCTTTAGCTACAGGACACAAAATTGACCTCAAACATACGGTAATGTTAGCGAATGTCGAAAACAAGAGAAAACGAATTATCAGAGAAGCAATAGAAATAGAAAAACAAGAAAATAATTTAAATTCTCGAGACGATGCCCAAAGATTGCCAAAAACATGGAAAACAATTATCCCGAAGAATAACGCAAGAACGGAATCAACCAAGACCCCGCCCACTGACCTGCGCACCGGACCAATTACAAGAGCGCGCGCAACACGCAGTAACTACAAAAGCCAGCTGCCTAACACCCGTAGCGTCACTTCCACTCGAACATCGACAAGAAGCAGACCATCCAGAGAGACTTGAAAATGGCAAGTGAGATCTTGCCGAAACGTCGTCAAAATGGTTTTTATCAAAACCAACAACATTTAACGCGGAGTCAAACCCGGAATACCATTGATGTAACATACAGCTCCCGCGGAAATATCAAAACTAACATATATATATATATATATATACATATATATATATACATATATATATATACATATATATATATATATATATACAAATATATATATATATATATATATATATACAAATATATATATATATATATATATATATATATATATATATATATACATATATATATATATATAGTGAAAAAAAATTTAATCTTTGCAGATAAGTCAAATAGTAAACTCTTAAATATTGGGGAAATCTGCAAGAAAGACTCTAATGAGTATCAATTGTTTCGCCGAACGTTTTCGCCAAAGAGAATTAATTTGGCTTCTTCATGGCTGAAAGAGAATAAATTATAATTAGCTTCCATATATTATCTATTAAAAACGTTATTGATCTTACCGTAACTTAGAATTGTAGAGTTAGAATGTTAAAAAACATAGTGATGTTTTTTGTTACTATGTGCAAAAAAAGTTTTTTTTGAACGTTGGAAATGTATGCTAGCTTTGAACTTAAACCGCAAAGGTTTACCCAAGGTTAATCGCAAAAGCCCATGTAACTACACTTAAAAGGAGGTAATTCTTTGAATTGTCGGCAATAACTAAATTTTTGATTGTTAGAAAATTCAAATGTGAGGTTCTGCTTTAACCAGAACGCATGTGCTAACAATTCAAGTAGTTCTTTTAAAAGATATAGAACACAACTAATAGAACTGATAAAAAATATCTTAAAGTAGAAAGTAGAATCCGGATACAAAATGGAAATCCGGAAACAATAGATGTGAAAAAGGGACTACGCCAGGGAGACGCTCTATCAAGCATCTTGTTCAACATCGTACTCGAGAAAATACTGAGGGACACAACAGTCAATACACGAGGAACAATCATTAATAAAAGCGTGCAAATACTAGCATTTTCAAATGATGTTAACATAATCGCAAGATCAAGAAGAGAAATGATAGAGGCATACAACCAAATAGAACGAGCTGGACAAAATAACGGTCTTAAAATATCAATCAGACCAAAACAAAATATATGCAGGTAAGTTAAAACGTAGAAATAAGGCATCCACAAAATATAACAATAGGAGAATACAACATTGGGGGGGGGGTAAAAAACTTTATATACTTGGGATCCCTAGTCACGTCTGATAATACCGTGGCGAAGGAAGTGAAGAGGCGAATATTTATTGCAAATAAATGTTACCATTGCTTAATTAGGCAACTAAGATCAGATAACGTCGCGTCGCATGAAAAACAAAATGCCAAATATATAAAATCCTAATAAGACCGGTGCTCGGTAAGCAACGGCTCAGCAACCTGGATACTCACTAAAAGAGAGGAAACGTTGTTAGCCACCTTCGAAAGAAAAATCTTGCGACACATATATAAGGGCACAAAAGAAAACGGAATATGGCGAAGAAGATACAACTCTGAACTATATAAAATATACCAGGATTCGGATATTATAACATATAGTTGTTATAATATCCGAGGCCCGAATCCAGTGTCCAACTTCCAAAGAAATGTCTATTTGTGTTCCCTGGTCACTTCAGACCAATTTGCAGGTTGAGTGAGACACAGTTGTATGTTATTTTGCAGTGTTTTGATACAGTCCCAATCCCAAAAACTTTTTTAAAGGAAACACATCATCCAGAGTGATATAAGGTACTTTTTGTTCAACATTTTTCTAAGTAAAACAAGACATTTTTCATTAATAAAAAAATTTGCTTTCGTGACAAACTAAAAAATTTCACTAAATAAAATTATATAAGTTTTATGGATTAGCTAATTGTCATATTAGTTTTCTTTAATTAAATTTAACTGTTATAATTAAAGTTATTATTTCAAAAAGGTTTAATATTTCATTTTAACATATTTATGACAGTTAGTATTATTTTTTCGGACATTTGGTACATAACCATAAATTTGAATTATTTTGTTTGTAGTTTAGCCTCAATGTAAGCTTGGTTAAAAAATCTAGATATATTTTAATTTTAATAATAATTTAAATTCCTATAGTGTCCCCAACGTCTGGAGCTTGTTGTAAATCATCACAAATAGCGCCATTGTAACTTTTGTTTTTATTTTTTTTTTTCATAATATTTGTAATAACTGTTGATGTGAAGTAATAATAAATATGTAATGTTTATCTCTAAACCAGCAGTTAGAATTATTTCCTTTAAAAAGATTTTCACCTTTTAATATGTTTTCTTGGAAAGAAAAGCCTTTCTTTTTTTCTATCCAGCTAGAAGATTCTTGTAAACGGCGTCCTTTTCAAATAGTTTAGGAACCTTCTTTTGTTGTGTTGCTCAGGAAATATATGTAAGTATTTTTTGGATTCATTTCTTTGTAGTTACCCCTTCTAGTCCCTCTTTTATTCACTTACTTACGACCCAGCTCTCCAACCAAACCAATGGTGGTCGTTCGCAAACCTTTTTTGTTTACCCTATCTCCAGCCAAGAAATTTCTGTCCCCAGTTTCAACCCCCTATAAGTGATAACCAATGTCGTAGGCAAATAATTATCCGCTACACCATACATATAAGTATTATTGAAAAAACTTAAAAAATGACAGGAAATAAATACCAAATTTCAACACAATTTAAAACAACAAAGACATCGAAATCTATTTTATCTAAAACTAAGTCCAAGAATTAATAAAAAAGAACATTTTTTATATAAAATGGTATGTAAAAAATGCCAAAAATTAACTTATTTTAAACTTAAATTCTAGCTTAGTTCGAACTAAAATAGTAATCTTTTCTTTATTGATATCAAAAACTTAAAATTACGTTAAAATAAACTTATTTTGCAATAAAATAAAAGTAAGCAGCTAGTAAATTTTTATTTTAAGAGCCAAATGAGAACAAGGTATTATCTTTACGTTTTTATTAAATTTTTATCAAGTAATATGTTTTAAATTTATTTAGACAGTCTGTTTTCTTAGATCAGCAGGTTCAGCAAATTTCCTAATAACAACACTGCTGACTGATGAATATGAACATGAACCTCAACACCTGGTATATTAAATGTGGTTTCCATAATACCCTGAATATAATTACACCCGCTGTTTACCGAGGCTGGAAAACTTTTGGATTAGATATTTAGGTTAATACAACAAAACAGGGGCGGATTACCGGAGAGATTAACTCGTGTAATTCATTTTAATTTATATAAACATTATAGCTGTCTCCAATTCCGTCATTTTTAATAAATTAATGAGTTAGTTAGTTTTTAGGTAAATAATTGTTATTATTTTATCAAATAAATCGACTATGTTAAATTTTTCGTTTAAGTAAACGAATCAAAATCAGGTTAATAGCAGTATAAATTTGATCAGTTATTTCCTTTGTCCAAAATATTAATACATAAAAATATTAATTTTTCTAATTATGTTTTTCTTAAAGTGCTATCTCCGTTCTGAAGATTGGCAATCATCAAGCTATTTGTACCCTTAAGACGTAGGTCCTGAATATATGGTTATTAGTGGTGTTAAACTATTCACGCAGGTTTTTCAGCAAGGAATGTCTTCTTGTTCCTGTTTATTCTCCTCTGCTGATCTTTCCCTAAATTATAAGTCGCAGTAGTTGGTATTGGCGATCTCCTATACTAATTATAAAACAGAAATAAGTCACTTAGTATTGTGTGTAAACTATTGGGAGAGAAATAATAAATTAATATCTGCAACCGAAAATAATAGAAAACCGCGGATGACCGACAGTATATTAGAGATGATGTACAGAAGAAAAGAATCCAAGAAAAAGAATAGAGGGGGAGATAAGAAAAGCTGTCAGAGAAGCTAAAAACAGTGTGTTTTTGTGGATTACCAGAAAGCGTTAGATAAAATAAATCATGGCGAACTGATTGAAATATTAAAGTGACATGGTCTAGACAGCAAAAACCACAGAATGATAAGCAATATCCAGTAAAAACAAACTACAGCCGTTAGAGTTAAGGATTATTTAACAACCACATAAATACAAAATGAGGTGTGCGACAGAGATGTATACTCTCCCCAACAAATATATATTCAGAACATATTATAAACTTAGCACTAACTAATATAGACGGGAGAATACTTATAAATGGAGAATGACTGAATAACATAAGACACGCTAATGACACTCATTTTAGCAGATAGTATGGAAGGTCTGCAGACGCTTGACTTCAGGGTAGCAGCGGTAAGTAGTAGGTTTGGGTTGATTTTAACATAAAAAAAAAACAAAATACAATGGTTACAAATAAAAATTAGATATACCGGGACAATTATAAATAAAAATAAGATACACCGAGACAATTAATATATTATCATCAAATTAAGATAAAAATCGAGAAGCAAGATAAACTTTCGTCAAAATGAAAATCTTTAATAGTCAGGATAAAAAGTTGAAAATAAAAGTTTGCTTACTAAAATACTAAGTATCCTCTGCGCTTATATATGAAGTGGAGTCATGGACCTCAACCAAAGCATTACTAAAGAGACTTCAAGTATTTAAAATGTGGTGCTATTAGCGCATGTTGAAGTTTTACAGAATAAGATTTCCTGAATAAAAAGTTCTATACAGAATGGCTAACGAGCGCAAACTAATCATAACCATAAAACGTCGCAAACTGGAATACTTCGGTTAAATAGTGCATAATGAACAATAATACGACCTACTTTGGACCATATTTGAAGGTAAAGTACATAGAACAAGAGGTCAAAAATCGTTTACCTTAAGCACTACCGGACATTTCAGGGCAGTAATCAACAAACTTGAAATAGCCAATATCTGTAACGGATAGGCACCACAAGATGAAGATAATGTGTCAAAGGTAATGAAGGTTTTTCTTTTTAATAGTTATTACAATTTTGTTTTTTCTTTTTTCGTACACCTCAACACCTTACTCTTGCTGATTGTCTGTATCCATGAAACTCGTAATATTCCACGATATAAACAAAATTCAAAACCTTATATTTTCCTAATGTCGTTCTCCTTTGGTGTAAACGATTCTATGCCCTAGTACTGTTGCCGAGAGGGGGCATTTGGGCCTGTAGGACCCATCGCCGGCTCTGCGGACTTCTTCCTGTCCTCGGAATTAGACCGGGTGTTGACCATCTTTGCTTGTCACTGATAAAATGGTTTAATACTTCTACTGGTATAAAATAACGGTTACCGTGACAAGTATCTGTTATAGGTAACAGTTCCAAGGAGCAGTTACAAAATAACAGATCAAAAATAGAAAACAGAACAGGTAAAATAGTCTAAGTATTCCTTGACTTACGGAAGGAATAACTTAGTAAACAAGAAAAATAAAATGGTATAAAAGTACAATGCAAAGAAAATGTTTCTAAGTGTTTCTTGACTTACGGAAGAAACAACTTAGAATGAAAAGTAAAATACACAAGATAAAAGAATAGAAAAGTGCAGAATATTCCTAAGTGTTTCTTGTCTTACGGAAGAAACAACTTAGGACAGAAATACAGATAAATGAAATATGTAAATATGAAACAAGGTATGGAAATATTTCTAAGTGTTTCTTGACTTACGGAAGAAACAACTTAGAGTGAAAACAAACAAGAGAATCAAATATGGAAAAATAAGAATACAAATACTTATAAGTGTTTCTTGACTTACGGAAGAAACGACTTACAAATACGAAAAATCAAATACAGAAAAGATGTGGAAATATTGCTAAGTGTTTCTTGATTTACGGAAGAAACAACTTAGCATAAAATAGAAAATGAAAGAGACAAATGTATTAAGTATTTTCTTAACTTAAGGAAGAAAATATCTTAGATAAAATATCGGAAATAATAATGCAACAATGATTATGAAAATATTTCTAAGTGTTCTTTTGACTTACCGGAAAAGAACGGCTTAAACGCACAATTAAAATAACAGGTCAAATATTCAGAGAAATATTTCTAAGAGTTCTTTGACTTACCGGAAAGAACTACTTAGACAAAGTACAAATCAAAATATAAAATAGAAAAAGCAAGATAAATATTTCTAAGTGTTCTTAACTTAGGGAAGAACAAATTAGACACAAAATACAAGAAAAATAAACAATCAAAACAAATATAGATCAATATATTATTCTAACCTGAAAAGGTCTGAATATACAATAATGCTAAAATAAAATGGTATATAAAAAAATCAGAAATAAAACAATAACTTAGGAGGAACAATAATAGCACCGACTAGGTCTACAGTAGAAGAGGCAAGCTCGACTGACTGATGAGAGAAAATCTACCTGCTTTTATGTAAAACAAATCCTTTGTTTTACGTAGCGAAAGTGGAATTTCCCTGCATCGAATCAATTAGAAATTTGGATTTGGCCAACCTTGGAATTCCCAAGTATTTTGACCGATATCCAAATTCCTTGATGCCTCCGGCACGGCTGTCACGCCTCCGGAGGACAGTACAGCACTACTAATAAATAACATTTCATAAGCCCTACCTTGAATTTTATACTTCAAGATCTCGACTACAGAATACTTTAATTTCGTTTTCATAAATGTACTGCGACCCTTTCCATATTTCTAATATTTTCATTGAAAAAAGTAATTACAGTGTAGTTTTATTTTTATTAATTTCCTCCTTTAATATAGGTAACAAGATTCTACTACATTCTGCTGAGGAATAAATATGCGACGCATTTGGTCTCATTTAGCATAATTAGAGCCGCTTCTTTGATTTTTCTCCTTTTACCATTTGTTTTTTTAGACTATACTTCTTATTTCTTGATATTTTCATCGAACTCTATGTTCATCTTAGCATGTGTGTTTACATATATTTGAGACCTATCCAATTATCTATTTCTAATATAAGATTGATGTTGACTTATTCTAATGTTAAGTAGTCTTGATGTTGTACCAAAATAAAAATTATCGCATTACAGTATTTTGTTCCTTCTTGTTCATTGTTAGGTTTAGTTTTAGATAAAATGGATCTTGATGTGTTCGTTGTTTTAAATTTTGTTGAAATTTTGAAGTTATTTTTTCTCGTTTTAAGTTTTTCCGGTAATCACTTTATGTATGGTATTATTATTTTCCTCGTATTCCTTGTAGTATAAGGATTTATTGATTCCCTCTTTAATATTAATGTTGTGATTTGATTATATCCAGTATCCTCCTTTGGGATTAAAATATTAAGCAATAGTAGTGTATTATTAGGTATATTTCTTTTCCATGGTAAATGTCATTGTCTCTTCTTTATCATTTATATCATTTAATTATGTTCAACGATAAACCATGAGTCCATATTTAGAACATATCTATTACATATTTCCACCATACTGTGGGTTTTAAATTTTGTTTAGAAATAATATTTGTTTTAAAATATTTCATAAATATATTGGCTATTAATGCAAATAAATTAGTGCCCATTGCTAAACCAAAATTTTGTTAGTACGAATAATTATTTAGATGAAGACAGGTATTATCAGTACATTATATCGAAACTTCATTATAACTGATACATTAAAGGTGGATTTTCACAGGTCCGACATCCGACGGTACGATGATACGATATAAATTCAGCGAATTTCATTGGTTGAAAAATGACAGGTGGGATTTTCGTACGAAATTAAAAGTCATCGAAAGAAGTTAAAAATATTTTAACTTTTGCACGAAAATCGGATGAATTTTGACATTGTTGACATTCTAACTTGAACTTTAACCTTCCTTTTGTTGAGTGTTTATGTTTACTATTTGAAATATATTTAAAATGGAACAAAGACCTAATTATTATATAAATGCAATGAATAAAGTTGGGTCTTTAACACTATGTGAGGCAAAAACGACGAAAACGTAGATATTATATCAAACAAAACAGCTAACATTTATTGACAGTTAATTGAAATAAATATTAATCTTATACTATTATTTATCTATGTATTAATCCATCCAATAATCTGACACATGATACATTATATGACATGATATGACATATATGACATATATGTCAAAAAATTTCGGATACGACAATCAAATATATTCGTACAAAAAATTTCGTATTTCGTGTCATCGGATATCGGATCTGTGAAAATCCAGCTTTAGTCTTATTTAAGTTGCCAATTTATTATCGTTCTCTAATTTAAAGACTACCTTCTATTGGCACATTTTTAAATAATCTATGTATGTCAAAACTTACCAAAAAAATAATTTTCGAATTAAATTTAATATTTAACAATTTATTTAAAGAATGCATTGTATTTTTACATAGGTGTCATTTATATTTGCAAATGGTTGCCTAATATTTAATATAGATTTTGACAGTTCACTACAGAGGCTTCGTTAGATCTTTTGTTAGTTTTTTGTAGTGTTCGTTTGTTATACAGTATACCATTGATCCATGGTTACTATATATGAATGTTCTCGAAAAAGTATATCTTCGATCCACAGACAAAGGTTAAATTCTGTGTTCTAGAGAAATCTTTACTTTTCTATCGAGAATTTTATTGACATTTAGGCTTTTCAGATCAGAATATAGACTTATGTGTAAATTTAAACAACCTAAATTAATAAACTACACTATTTCAAATCCGTAACTATATGTAAACTAAACATTTCAAATTAACAAATAACCCCACTTTATATTCGTAATTATTATTTAAATGTCTGTCACTTTCAGAGTATGTATATCTGGTTGCCTATGCACAGGGCTCACTTAAATATATTTACAATATTATAATTATAAAAAAAAGCTTTTTACACTTATTATATGCTAATTTCTTAAAAATGCCCTCACATAAATAATTTTTATAATATTCCCTATTATATAACTTATTAAAATAACCAAATACTTTTTATATATAACATTATCTAGTGTGTAACTTATAAATTATTTTTAATCACTATTTTTCTTTCTCCTATATTCTATATCATTTCAATACCGCAAAAATTAATTTTAAAATAAATAATTTACTTATTATTTTTTTAAATATCAATTTTCTTATCCACATACCTTAGTAAATATAATAAATTAACTAATTTAATTTCTTATTTTTTTTATAAATTGTTCTAATAAATACATCCCTGTTATCTGTCTATGTCAAACTGTCATGTCAAATGGAAGTTTTTGTGTTTACATTTTACAATGAATAAAGATAATCTAAGTGTCTATATTGTGTTATGTTTATTTATAGACAAAATCTAGGAATTGCTTCAATTCATTTTCTATCTTTCCGTTCAAAATATCTTTCATCAATATAAATTGGTAAGTTTTTCACTTTTCATATTATTTTTTAGAAAGACAATTATAGAATCAATTCTGTATCTAACCCCAAATTATGATTTTTAGGGTACCAACAATTTCCATATGGATAAAACAATAAATATGATGTCAAATTAATTCACAACAATGAAATCTACCATCTATTTAACAAATCAAGTCTATTGAATAAAATGGATATATTAGTGAACTCTTAGTGTTTTTATATTAGTGTTATCAACACATAACTATTTAGTCCATTCTGATTTTCAATTCTGTATGGACCTTCAAACATTGGTTGTAATTTCTTACAACGGTTTTCTCCAGCATTACTCTTTCTAAGTGAACGAACTAACACTTGGTCTCCTTTTTGAAATGTGATTGGTTTTTTTATTTTTTGATTTTGTCTTCTGATATATTTTTCAGCTTTCCTCCTAATTCGGTTATTCACTTTCTGCATTACTTGTTCTAACATATCCTGATTATATTCACTAATCCATTTTCTGTTTCCTATATGGCCAAACATTAAATATTCTGGTACTTCCTCTGTATTTAAATTAGGTGTATTATTTAAAAAATATTCTACTTGTGGTATATGTTGCTGCCATGATTCATGTTGATCCTGGCATACTATCCTTTAATATTTTATAACTTCTTTAATATATCTTTCTGCAGGATTTGCCTGAGAATGTCTGATACTTGTAAAATGAATGTTGATTCCCTTTTTCTCACAAAATGCCCGAAATTTTTGGTTGTTAAAATATGTAGCATTATCTATTATACAATTTCTAAATGGTCCTATTTATTCGAAAAATTGATTAGTATATAATTTCAATGTTTTAACATTTGTTCTTGAGCAGGGATATAGTTTAATAAATTTTGTATATAAATTAACTATCACTAGTATATGCTTATTTCCTGTTGGACTTGGAACTAAATTTGAGATGAAATCCATGGAAACTGTATTTAGTTTTTCATATACAACATTAGATTTATATGTGTTCTGGTTTTTGAAATTCTTTTCTTTGTTTATTTGACATATTTGGCATTGGGTAGTAATTTCTTTTGCTATACTTATGTCATTCTTTGCAAAATAATTGTCCCTAAATAGCATCCATAGCTTTCTTGAACCAATATGCATGTAATTGTTATGTAAATTTGTCAATATTTTCGTTGCCAAAGTTTTACTTATTACATATACTTCTATGCCATTTATTATTTTATAATAAACCCCATCTTTCCTAAGGACTTTTTGTTTTTCACTCAAATTGATCTAATCTCTTATAATTTCTTCTTTAGAATATAATCCAGTGCTTTCTACTAACTGATTTAATCCAATTTTTATTGTTCGCTGCCCATTTTGTGATGTATTTTCTAACCTTGATAAAGCGTCACTATTAATCACTATTTTTCTTTCTCCTATATTCTATATCATTTCAATATATATATATATATATATATATATATATATATATATATATATATATATATATATATATATATATAAATGAAAGCAACAGTGGTATGTTGTGACAAATTTCTCTTTTTAACAGTATTACGTCAAAGCAACCAAAGGAGTCCAATTTACCATAAAAACATACACTGAGAGGAATAACAAGTGTTAAAACCCAACTTCACGGCTGTGAGGAATAAAGATGAATAAACTATTGGTATACTGGAAGCAATTAACTCATTTAGTCCAAGCAACACTGAGACAAACTAAATAATGCACTGTTGCTTGCTCATCTTACTCATTCGTAAGAGAAATTTTGGCAACAATAAGACACAGACGTGAAGTGTTTA